>NW_028301540.1:17347500-17390000 GCF_042242905.1 Orbicella faveolata
CGACAGGTATTACAAAGTGCGATGATTATTACAAAGTGTGCGACAGAACACACTATCATTTTGTTTGGAAAACATAAATGGGCAACAGTAAGCAACTCACTTTTAACAACAGCCTACAACTGCATAATTTGTATTCAAAATAATTTTGTGTTGATTTTTAGACAATACTATTTACTCTTGTTACAAAGCTTATTGGCATGTTATTAAATATCAACATTGAATAAGTTGTATTCAACTCAATTTCAAGCTATTAACTCATTAAAAGACTGTTACCAAAAACCAACTAGAATCATGCAGTCTTTCATTGTCTGGTAATATGGAAAATAAGCAATAATGATACTGTAACTTAGCTATGGAGTGGGAAGCTAAACTTGTTCCAAAATCCATAATGGAATGTTATCAAGAGTTGGCCAGCTTTGATCTTGTAAAGGAAAACAAAGTCTTTCTCCAAGTTTACTATAACTTTAGCTCTTCCATTCGACACTTTCCTCTTGAAGTATGACCTGACTGCCCCTTCTGACATTCCTGACAACACAGAGAATAATGCAATGACAGCTTCCATCCTTGTGAATGATATCGCATAGCACTTATTATTTTTAGCGAGGGAAATGTTATCAACAACATCTTGCAACCGAGAGAGAGCGAACAACTCCACTTCAAAACACCAAAAAAATTTCTTTTGGTAAATTTCGAATTATTTGGCATTGATAAGGGCACCTGATGCTGACTTTTCCTCCCAAAAGTAATTTGATCTTGTCCAGCCACAGTCTGGTTTCATCATAAAGGACCGTTCCACAGTTTACAGGAGCATTCAATAAAATCTTTAACGGATCAGTAGGACTTTGAAATACGCAGTAAGATGCTTCAATTTGTCTTCGCATGCATTTCTTAAACATATCCAAATTTACATCACGTAAATCAAGCGAGTCAAATGCCTGAAGACACAATTCAATCTTCTCACTGAGAACGTCTTCTTCGGATTCTCCATTAACTGATTCTTCTTCAACGATTTCTTCCGATTCTTGAGACGACAAGTCATCCCTATCAGCTAAAACTGCTTCTCGAACTGCATCTGTCGAAAAATAATTACTCTGGCCTTTGGCTGCCATATTGAAATGTTTCACTTTGTTGAGCAACTGCTGACATTGCGCACCGCCGACCCCTGCCACATTTTGAGTCTCCTGTGCCCACCGTGCATGGAAATGTTAAAGATATAACTTCTCGTTTGACTGATTAAGAGAGATTGATTGGAAAGTCAGCAAACAGAGTAAAAATGGCACTTATGTTATTCAGACCAAACAGTTAAAATAAGTACCAGTGTTTGTCATTATACAGATGATTTGTTATTTTGATGACTGTTTCATCAGCATTTCATTACTTCTACAAACTGTTTTACAGACAAGGCGTCTCTCTTGGTGTTACTGGAAAATCTCACAAAATTCCCACATATTGTTACCTGAGATCCACTGAGATCTACTGAGATCAAATCAACATTTGACTTTTGAATCAAGTAATGGTTTGAATTTTCAACTTCCATTTGGACGGTGAATCTATTGAAAGGAGTAATTAAATGAATTTTCCATAATAATTTCACCCATAGCAGAGATGCTTGACCTATTATGACTTATTATTGTGGATGCACTTGACCTAGAGAACAGTGTAGGATAATTGAGTTTACTCCTTCGCTGTTGTAAGGTTCTTGTTTATTCCTGTTTGTAGTCCCATTTCTGTTGAGTTCAGTTTAGTTACATGTTAAAGATGGTGACAATTGTAATTTAATATTTCCAATAAAAGTTTGATGTTTGTTACAAACAAAGGAATAAAGAATGTTGGGAGTAAAGTTCAGTGTTTATTCATGGTCGCTAAATGTGAACTTGTTCTTTAAGGAACCTCACCAGTTGATGTAATTCTTTTAACAGGTCCATTTAAACAATATTTGGCAGAAAATATTTCACTTCAAAGATCTAATTGCAATATTTTTGGACTTACAGCCACTGTGGCCCTATTCTCTAACAAAGCCCGATTTTTTTCAGATTAAGGATTTTTTTCCAAACTGAAGTCGGTGACTTCATTTTTTTACATTTCTGACATCACTAACTTGTCATCTTTCAATGGTAAAAGTCTCAGAAAAACATCAATGTTGGAAACTTTTCGCATGAATGTCCTTAAGTCAAAGAGAAATAGCACAGAGAGCAGGAATCTGAAAAACAGATTGTTTACATCAGGTTATTGTGACATGGAACTCAACATTTGAAATCGATCAACTGTCAAAGGAGATACCGTTGAATAGAAAATAGATGTGATGCCTTAGAGCTCTGTCAAGTAATATTTTAAGTACTCTTTTAAAGTACCTTGCATGCCTGCCTGGTGGTTGAGAGGCATTATGGAGCCTTGATAAACCCGTAAGTCATCAACATGTCCAAACAAAGATACAATCGAGTTACTGACATTTGAAGTCAGATTGATCTAGGCAGCAAAGTCTACAAGCAGTTCTTGCCCCCCCCCCCCCCAAAAAAACCCTTTCACAAGTTGTGGCCCATTTTTGCCAAGCACTGGTGTCATAGTTTGATATTCTTTACTTCTCCTTCTAGTAGGTCAAGTAGGATAGTTTATAGCATGTGCAATGTATATCATGCAGAATTTTTACCAGACAAATGATAAGATATTTCCTAACAATATCGTAGTAAATTAGAAGTAAATGACTTTAACAAAATACCTCATATGTCCATGAGTGCACACTGAGATTCATGCTCTTTATGATAAGCATCACAAGGTGTTCCCATTTGTAAAAAAGTCACCAAAACATGCATAATAATGTCACATATGAAGTAATATGAAAATGACACTTTGTGATGCTTCTCATAAGGACCATACATCTCATTAGCATACATCTCAATCCTGGACATTAGTGCCATAGATGCCATTCTAAGAGATGTCATAGCTGGCTCAATCAACTTGCAAGTCAGAGATAGATTGAGCCCGCCAGATGCCATTGCCAATATTCCTGGAACGTTAATTCTTCTTTGATACACCCCTTGAACATCTAGATAGGGTTACTCCAAAAAGTATCCTTTACATGCTGAGGTCTATTCTTGTGACATTCAAGTTCAGAAAGACAGTTAAATCCTTCCATAAAGAATTTGGAGCTGACTTCACAAGGCATTTCTTTGTTCCTGAAATTAAATCAGTCACAGGTAACCCACATCATGAACGTGGAGACCACAATCGTGTGTTGAAGAGAGTGGGAGCATGTATCAGAAATGACAACTACCCATATCAGAGTTTTGAGGCATTTGTAGAGGCTATGCATTCACCCAAAATTGGTCTTACCTCCTCAGCACTTGCAGCAAAAAGAATGAAATTTGCAGTTGATATAGAAAGACTCCTTTCCTATCATGTGACTAATTTCTTTTAGAGAAAAAGGCCGTGCAAATGAGTGCCAGTATGTGAAGGTTGTTGCTCATTGACATGAATCATCTGACAGAAAAGGCATATCACAGCTCAAGAGAAGCAGTACAGATGTAAGATTTGAACTACATACTTGATAAATGGATGGCCTGGCATAAGGATGATAAGATAGATTCCACAGGTTTTTTTTCTTTCTTCCTCTTTCCACAGTAATGTGCTGGTGATACCTTTATTCAGAGCTTCAGTTTTGCAACTGTTTACTCAGTGCAGCTGTGTTTCTCATTGTTGTGACTGAATTCTGTGCTATTATGTAAATTGTCTGCTATTATGCTATTTGTTTCATTTTTTTCTTGACCAGTGGAATACATCAGAGGTTTCACAAGAGACGTAGTTATTGCAATTATGGCAAACATTGAAGGCAAGGAGCTGAGGTGCCAGAATAATAAAATTGGACATCCTGAACACCAACATACAGAAGTAACAGAGTACCTCAAGGTATCTGCACCTGCGATTTTGGGTCATTTTTAAAGGCAAATATTGCATCCAAAATGTGTGAAACAATGCAGATTCTGTCAATAACATACAATCTCATTCATGTTAAACTTGAAAATTCACCTGTCTCCCTCATATCAGACCCCCTGTGGGGGATCTTGGCTTAAATATTAACCCGCCCTAAGAAAACGATTCACATTTTTTATTTAAACTACGCAAATAATTCAAGATGTAAAGACATAGTCATGTCTGTATAAATAAAAGCTTTATTTCTACGGTAGGGTTTCTATGATATGTTAAAGAAACTCAAATTATCGCAATGTGACTGAATGCATACTTTGCCAAGTCAGAACATGGTTGTGTTGGCCTCTATGTTAAGACCCTATCAAGCGTTTCCGAGTTATGTCCTTTAGAGATAACCTGCCAAATTTCATTGCAAAAGAGCCACTCAATTCCCCCCAAAATCAAATTTACTTCTTACAATCCCTCCAGGAGGCATTATGATAGAAGTGAAAAGCTATCTAACCTTTGAATTCTAACGATATCACTGGAAACATGGCGTTCAAGCTTTCTTCCGCCATATTGGATTATTATCTGCCGATCAAATGAGCTGTGGATGCCTGTTTTACTTGTTTGGCCCCCACCCCTATCCCCCAAACTTGCTTTCTTCATCAGTTGCTAAGGTATGTCATGCTGTGTCAACTACGTCATGCTTGTGCCAGCGTGAACTATATCTGGTTGAGTACGATAGCGTCGAGCGATCATGCTGCGTAAAAAGAAATGCAAGATATCCGATAAGTGCAAAAGAAAGCAAATGTTAGGGGAGAGATCAAAGAAAGCATTGGAGAAGAGAGGTTTAGGAATTGGAGTTTGGAGAAAGTTTGCCCTGGGAGCTAACTAGAGAGAGGAAAAATACAAGAGTGGCGTTTGAACACGAGTGCAGTATATTACCCCTGGGAAAACAAAGTACAGGATGCAAAAGAGTGTAGGGGAAGCACTTGCCTCTAGTAACTTAAAAGACTGGTTTCATGACGGAACAACAATGACAGAAGAGGCACCCCCCAATGACGATTCAGAGTATTTCTTGAGTTCAGACGAGAACGTCAAAGTGCCATCGAAGATGGAAGAAAGAAAGGGTTTCATCGCTTGTTTGTATGTGATTCCACACAGCTGACTGATTTGGTGGATCAAATTAATGCCACATCAATGTGTTCAACTGATGGATGCAATGGAACGTAAACATTTTTGATTTCAAGGAAAATTGTTTGATTTTTCATCGTTTGAGTCACTGAAGAAGCTTTCACAAAATAAAAATTATCACACCTAATTGGGAACTATAGAAATTGTTCACACCACAGATCCACCTCTTTGATATGTTTTCTGCTTCATTCATCAGTTGATTTTATGAAAATTTTCCGATTTAAGTCAAAATACTGCAATTTAAAATTTACCACACTACAATACTTGTCATAGTGAATGGTTTGAACCCAGGGGTATCAGCAGTTCGTATAGTGTGATGGTCCAGGTGAGTGTAGTTCTGAAAAGAACTGTTGTTGGTGACTGACGTTTGGACAACCTGAGCGGAAGTCATCTTCAGAGTCAAGTGAATGGTGTTTGTCAGTCGATCTTATAAGTCTGTTCCGCTGAACATGATTGGTCAGTATAGCCATGATGGTATTGGCTGAAAGACTCGTGTAAAGTTTGTCATCCGTCATTGGTGGGTTTCAATCCGTCTATTGTTAGTCAAATCTGTCATCTCACAGATAAAGAAAAATGGATAAATTAGAGTAAAGGTAGTTTATACAAAGTACCAACCCAATTTCAGACCACATTCATCAATCTTTAAACTCATTTTCAGACAGAAATTCCTAAAACATTGCATGCTTCAAGCCCCATGGCTGACAGAAAGAACCATTATCCCCCTTTTCCTGAAAATGACTCTCTATTTTACCAACGTTGCTCTCTTGCGTGTAGGTATACATCTTGAAGTTTTTTGTAAGTTCAGTACATTTCTAATTGTAGGCATTCTTGTGTTGGCCAAAGTTGAACAGGTTGGTCTTGGTGGCTCTCTCAATGGAGTATTTACGTGCAACAGCTGCACCCTATGAACTGTGAACTTCCAGGGATCAGCTCTTGTCGAAGGTTGTAAAAGAACTGTTGTGAACCTTGCAATAGGGGTGGCATTCTTGATCTCTGGTCATAGCTTTCCAAAATTTGACAGAACTTGAAGGCAGTTCCTTGGAATAAGCTGTGTTTCAACGAACAGATCATATGACATTATCAAGCTTGTTTACCCGCACATTACTGCGATACTGGATGACATGTGTGAAGAGGAGAAAGATAGAATACTAACAAGCCAAGGATGAAGGTTCCTGTGTGAATACAGTTTGGCAAGATGGCGACTCTAGCTCTGCAAAGTCTGTGAGTCAACATCACCCAGATGCAAAAATATACAAGGGTGGAGGACATGTTGATAGGGTCCACACAAACAATTTAAAAGAGGCTGCCAAGAGGAAAGAATTTTCTGCAGATGTAAAGAACAAGCTGAAGGACAAGTTTCCTGGCATTGGAATGCTAAAATGTAAATGTGAAAGGCACAGGTCTGGTAGTAGATGTATGTCAGAAAATTTCATAAAGGCAGCAAGAATCAATCACTTTTGTATTCTCCAGCAGTCCAGTAACCCTGCAGAATGTGTAGAATGCATGAGGATTCTCTCACAGTAACACTGCAGAGACATTCATACCTGGGATGGAGGCTTGTGTGGATTTCATCCACAGCATACATGTACATGTAACAGATGTGACAAGGATGAGGAGCCTAGCTGTGAAGGGAAAGACCATCATACCAAGTTCCCATTAACATGTGACTACAACTGGATGGCCTACAGACCAGAGTGTCCAAAAAAGCAGAGGATTCAAAGGCAGTCATCTATCCTGAACTTGGAAGGGGGAATTCAAACTTACAGGAAGCACACTTTACGGTGCTTCCCCACTTCAGAGCAAAGGATCAGCGTTTGAAGAGGTCCATAAATTATTTATAAATAAATGTTCTTGATCATAAATCAACAATTGGTTCATGCTGTAAATGAATTTGATCTGCTAGCTCTGCTAGCTATGTTGTAAAATAATTTGTAATCTTAAAATTCGAGAGCTTGAGTATTAGTGAACCACATTCATTATACATTAGATACTTTAGACAAACACATTATTTACCCTCCTTGGCCCCCCCAGTGATACTAGCTAAGGAATGAACATGCTTTCTTACTTTTAAGATTTAAAAAGACATTTCAAAATTCTGTTCATCCATTCTCACCAGTACTCTTGCAATTTTATTGTCTTTCTATAGATTCTCAAACTTTCTAATATTTTCCCAAATATTCAGTTCAATATAAGGTGGGTAGCATCACAGATGTACTTTAATTCCCAAGTAAAAGTTATAATAATGAAGGTGTCTTCCTACGGGTTACACTACATGACCTCGACAAATGCAGGGCTATGTCATGGTAATATGACCTGGTGTTTTGAAGTTCGAGAAACCTCAATACCATTGGGCCATTGATCTGTAGAAGTGACTCAATCTCCCTATCCTGCCAGCAGTTGTCCAGATGATCAAGGAGGGGGCTGCTGAACTTGAAAACTGAAAATCTAGTCATGCTAGGACCCTCAGAGTTCGAATGATGGTGGCAAGAGTTGAAGACCAAGAAGCCAGGAAAAAATGGGTGAGAGGTCAAGCAGTTCAGCACATCTATGGAGAAGATGATGATGATGAACCGCAGGAACAGGAAGAGTCAAACCATAATCAGTGCCAAAACCTGCCGCTGTGGTTTGACAATGCACAAATCATGCCCTCTTAACATCAAGAAGTCATGAGATGAAACTGTAACCAGTTACATGAAGTATGTTCATCCTTCTTTTTGCTTTGTTTTATTTTCCTTGCATTTTATTTCAATGAACCTCTAGCTCTCCTTGAGTTACAGGTAAACAGTCTTTCTGTTATCCAGCAACCAAAGTAAATAATCTGCACAGCAACATTCATTTAGCATTGAAAGGGCTTTCATATACATATAGCTGTATGTTTTGATTGAAGGCCGCTGAAGTTGTACTTGTGTTTGTTGTCAGCATTGTTGATTAATTAGTGAAAAAAGTAACTGAACAAGAAAAGAAAAGAAAAGCAAAGAATGAAAGCAGGAACAATTCCTCTTGAAATTTAACTGCTTGAATTTTCTTTGTTGTTTCTCAGTTTTTAGTCAAATGTCACAAGAAAATAAGATTACTCAGTCTATCAGTTTAGGGGGGTGCATATTTGAGGTATGAGTTCACGAATATGTGCTATATAGACTTCATCATCAAGCAAGGTATTGTTGAATTTCAAGAAACAACAGCCCTTTGAGATCATCACAGGCAACGACATAAAAATAGATTGCCTTATGATCAGGTGCAATCAACACGGTAATGCCAACTTTGCTTACATACTTTACCAAAGATTTTGCCACAAGAAAAACCTGTAAGAATTTGGATTCGCATGAAAAAAGTCGTGAATTCGGATGGCGGGCTCTGTAAATGTTGATTAGATCAAAGGTTTCCATGGCGGTTAGTAGCAGATTTCTAAGGGGTGTAGGTTTCCAAAATGCTCCGCCTTTTTTGTCTCTTTTTGTTAGCGTACAGTTCCAATCACCTCCAATGACAATATTTGCCGTTTCGGACTTGTCTACAATGAAATTGTTTAATCTGTGGATGAACTCTAGTTGTTCTCATTGGTTGTTAGGTGCTTAGATGTTGAATAACAAAGTTTTCACACCATTTAAATGTGCGGTGATTAAAACAATTCTCCCAACAACTCTCTGTGAATGCTGTCACGTTTTCATTGATGAAAATCTTGCTGTTTCATCTGCAAATATATTGGCAAATTGTACATTTTTCAGTTGAACTCTGTTTATAAAGAGAAGATTTATGACTAACAAAACGTACAATAACTGGGCTGGATTTCTTTCTTTTCACTCAATGGCAGATGTCAATATTGTTGGGTTTTACTTCAACATTCAACGCATTGGCGATTTTGAGTACTGCATCTTCATTTTCACGAATACTTTCAGGAATACCAACAATTTTAAGCGAGTTCTTTCTCAAGTATCGCTCTAAATCATCCAAGCAATACAGGTCATCTATTTCATCTCTTTGCAGGGAGATTTTTCATTTAGCTGCATCAAGTTCAAGTCTCAGTTCCTTGTCGGTGTTTTGCACATCACTTAGCATGGTCTTTGTCGCCAACAGCTCGCTTTCCAACCTCCTTAAGCCTGGTTTCCATATGATCGTCCAGATCGTCCCAATCGTTCCAGTTGTCTCAAAAAATGTTCAGACGATCAGGAAAACTGAGACGATTGCTGGTTTCCATATGACCACTTCAAAGACTGAAGATGCGCGGTAATCAACGATGTTCCTGGGTCCGACAAAAGAATTTGGTGTGATATTCGCAAACAAAATGGTGAACGTCAACTGCAGAACAAGTCTCCTGGCTTCTCCTGGCTTATTCTTTTCATTTTGGGCTGTAGAAGAGCTTGAAGAATCCCAAAGACACAGATTTTGAGTTCAACAGATATATCAGAAGCGAGAACAATTCGGAGCTTACCATACTCTGGTACAAGAGCTTGGACTGCATGACAGGGAATTTCTCTTCAGGTACGATTTTCAAACTATGTGGTTTGTGCAAGTTTACAAGGAAACTGACTGATGTGAAGTATGAACTTATTGTCTACGCTAGGTTCACAAGAATGTTCCCGGAGCGTTTTGAAGATCTTTTAACCCTTGTATTGGTGACAGAAAGCATATCATGATGGACTGCCCAAAGAATGGTGGATCCGACTAGTACAATTGCAAAAGCTTCCACAATATTGTCTTATTGGCAATTTATGATGCTAAGTATTGTTTCACATTTGCAGATATTGGAGGATCTGGCAGTACAAATGATGCTAGTGTACTATCCTACTCCGTGTTTGGTCAAGCATTCAAACAACACCCCACAGAGTTAAACCTCCCGAGCCCTTCCCTGCATGGAGACAAAGATCTCCCCTATGTCATTGTTGGAGATGGATATTTTCCTACTTAAGCACTGGCTCATGAAGCCATATCCTGGCAAAAACCTCGACCAGTGTCAAAGAATTAATAATTACAGGCTATCAAGAACAGGGCGAACAATTGAAAATGCATTTGGGATATTGGCAGCAAAGTGGAGAATATTCAGATGGGCAATAAGAGCAGATGTTGCTTTGGTGAAGACAATAGTGCAAGCCACAATTTGCCTTCACAATCATCTGCACTTGACAGAGAATGCCAACTGTACACCAGCAGGGTTTGTTGTCTGCGAAGACAGTAGTGGGAACACAATTCCTGGTGACTGGAGGAGTGAAGTCAACTATGATGAAGGGGGTCTTAGGCCCAGTTCAGACGGCAAACTTTTCATGAGCCGAACCTAATACGTTGAATTAAGTACATGAAAAGTTCGGCGTCTGAATGAGTTAAGAACAGCTATTCGAATTGGGACTGACTCAGCCGTTCTTCCTGCCTGGCTCAACCGGGAATTTCGCCTTTGGAATGGCTTTGATTCAGATGCTGAACTTTTCATGTGCCGAACCTAATGCATAAATTATTATAACGTATTTTAAAAGCAGTTTCTTGAAGGGAGCATGCGTCATAGAGCGTGTTTATTACCATCATGCGACTTGGAGAGCTACACTCGCGGATAACAGCGAAGACATGTGTAGTTCCTGCTTTGCTAACACGAAGTATGTTTGTATTGAATGTCACATGCCGATCTGTAACAAGTGTTCTATTTTCGAAAACAATGAAGATACTGTTGGCTGGACGGCAGGAAGATCTGTTGGGCATTGTGAACTGTGCTTCAAGGTTAAGAAGTTGCTGGAAGAGAATTGTGATGGCGGGAAACGAAGAATGGCAAATAATGGGCGAGACAAGACCAACAACCCAGAAAAGTACGTGTTGAATTAACTTTTACAACTACCTTGGGTAACAGTTTTATTCCAAGTAATGTTTTATTGAAGGCATTGTATAGATTTCCGTACTTTATAAAGTTTCTCATTTATGGAGTGTGGCGGTTTGCAAGGAAACAGGTTTCCTCGCCCCATTGTCAAGTCGTGCTATTGTAGGAAACAAAGGGAATATTCTAATCCCCGTTCTAAAAGCAAAATGCAACAACAGAGAAATATGCATTCCTCATAATAGCTTTAGTTTTTTTGTTGCCGAATAGTTAGAATATTGCAACTACAATGTGCAAATTGTAATAATTTTAATTTGTTTTGGCATATTCCAGTAGCTTACAAGAAACTTACAGTCCCTCAAATTCAGAGGAGGAACCATTGGATATAGATAAACAGAAGGACGACCAAGAGGAGAAAAAGAAGGATGGTAGTGAGTCAAAGAACAAGCAGAAAAAAGCAGGAAGAAAGCCCAGGTGGTCACAAGAGCTGCTGAATGAATTCATTGATATAATTGTGAGCAGTGATCGCTACAAGACAAAGCTGATATTTAGGAATACTAAATTTCAACAGAATGGGGAAATCTATGGGAAAATCCGTGAAGAACTGAAGCAGAGATGTGTCACAAGGGATGAGAGTTTCTGTTTTACTGTTGAGCAACTGAGATCAAAGTTCAAGAAGTGTGTGTCTGAATGTAAGAGAGCTGCTCTTACTATTAAGACTGGAACTGGCATTAAAAGATTCCAAGAAGACAAAAATTTGGGGGTATGGTTTCAGAAGCTTTATGACATAGTCAAGACAAGAGACTCTTGCCAGCCAGGGCAAGCAAGGGAACCATCAGCAACTCAGTTTTGCCGAAACATCACTAGCACACCAACTTTGGACAGCTCTGAAAGTGAAACGTCATCAGTTGACCAAAGTCAGAATTTGTTTGTTCCTGTAAAGCAACCAAAACGAAAAAGCAATCGGGATGACCCAATTTGTGAAGCTATGAAATTGATGAAAACAATAGCAGAAAAAGATCCAACCAGGGAACTTATAAGTTTTATGAAAGATGATATAGAGAAAGCACGGGAGCATGAGTTAAAATTGATGCAAATGATGCTTTCATTTCAAAACCAGCAACCACTTCAGGGTCAGAGCCCTGTGTCTGCAGCAGGACATGTGGGTTTTGCCTCACGTTCCTGTAATAGTGATGGCCTCTACTTGCCTTATCCACCAGCTCCTCACCAAATTATTCAGAGCACTGGTTCCATGTATCAGGGCCCTTCAAATTATCAGTTTCGACCCCTTTCTCCTGCAAATGCTCTGCCAACGTCGGTTAATTCTAATTATTCTACTCCAAGCCCTGAATCTGTTGGCGAGGCGTCTACTCTTACCAGGGCCGATAATCCTGTTTACCACTCTATGTGATTTATTATTATATAAACAAGAATACACGTAGGAAGTTGAAATTGTATCCTCATATTTGTATCCTTATTTCACTTTCTAATCTCTGATTGGTTGCCAGAATGACTGTAAAGAACACATTATTTTTTTTTGTCGTTTGATATATACAAATTTTGTGTACAACCGAATACTTACCACTTAACCACAGTGTTTGTACATGTCATATTTAGCCACTCTATAGGAGGGGAAGTAATTTTACAGTTCGTGAATATGTTGTGTTAATAAGCTGCTTTATGACAAAGTGAAACAACTCTGTACTGCCTCTTGAGATTACATGTTTATCAATAAGAGTTCTACAGTGAGTACTATAAATCAGTGTAGCTCTTAAGGAGAATGCAATGTATACACCACAATGAGCCTATTTTCTCTCAAAGACAAACATCATTTCTCATAGAAACACTTTAATAGTAACATGTTAAACAACATTGGCACATTATGCTAATAAACAGTTATTTGCAAATGTACATCTTCCATTTCTAACACCACAAAATCCACCCTGGAAACATCTGAAACATTGTTCAAGTTAATGTCTTGAGTAATATCAACAAAGGAGTCATACCTACTTTAAGAAAGGATTTTCCCAGGGCAAATAATTATTAATGACCATGTGATTATCACAGGGATTAAAAGAGTAATCTAAAGTGGTCTAACAAATAATGCCAGTTTGTTTTTCCGAAAACAATTTGTCAGCAAGGGCATTTCGTATGATATCTGCCTGCTGGCATGAATCTCTCACAAGGCAGCATTTGAAGTATTTCCCTTATCCGATTCCTATCGCGTCGCTGGTTTGTAACTAGATCTAGTGTTAAGTCTAACTTTTTGCTGAGGGTTTCTCCCCTGTCAATGCACACATTGTGAAGAACCATACAGGCTAGAGTTGCCGTTTTAACTTCTTCTTTACTACTTTCACATTTCCTTACAAGGACTCGCCATCTTCCTTTCAATTGACCGTAACAACCTTCGGTCACCAACCTTGCTCTACTCAACCGATAATTGAAATACCTCTGTATTGGGGTTAGGACAGCATTGCTATAAGGTTTCATGAGCCATGTTTTAAATGGAAATGCCGAGTCTCCAAGTACTAATGGTGGTACAAGCACTTCGCCAATTTTCTTCCCAATGTTAGGAATCAGCTCATGTTCTTTTATGTCAGCCCAAAGTTGAGTTGACTGGAGAATAATAGCATCATGTGAGTTTCCTAGAAACCCACAAGTTCCCCACATGAACCTATAGTTCGAGTCAACCATCCCCATCATAACAATTGAATAAAAGTTCTTAAAATTATAGTACTCTTTACATGATTGAAGACCTCCTGGTGGGCACTTGATGGGGATGTGACATCCATCTAATGCGGACCAACAACATGGAAACTGCCAAAGTTCCTCCATGTCCATCATTTTCTTCTTAAACTCTTCCTCTGACTCATGCATATGTTTGGTCACACACTCTTCCTACAAGTTCTCCACTATTGCCTTTGTCACCTCGTTGACAATTGTAGACTGTAGAAACCCCTAGTCCAGTCATCTCTGCGAATGTGTAATAATAACCACCCCCTGCCAGACGATAAAGGCAAATAGCTAACCGACATTCTGGTGATATCGGCTCTTCGGTCACTGTTACTCTTTGAAGGACATGCCTGATCCGATTTAGGATAAAATGAAACCTTCCACGTGAAATTCGAAATGTTTTCTTGAAATGTTCTTCAGAATAAGTGTTCCAAACACGATTAAACCATCCCATGTTTCTCTTAAAGCGACGACAGGAACAACTATATTCAGGTGAAGCATTTTCTCGAGACAATAAAAAGAGCACAGTGACTAAACAGACATTTACCAGCTGTCGTCTTCTAGTCACCATGTAATGAAATAGTGTCTGAATTCTTTTCCTCCTAATTCTCACTCTCCATCATTGTTCGTAAGAGAAACTCCTTTGATATGGGGCGATTTCCGCGTCTTCTAGCGTCGTCCGCCATGTTTACACTTGGCCTGAAAACCGCTGACATTTCAATTTGTTTTGGTTTAAACTGAATTAAGTTCGGCGAATTAAGTTCGACGTCTGAATCAACAGGCGTACTTTTGTTAATTTGGGTCGGCCTAAATTCGAATTAAGTTCGGCTCATGAAACGTTTGGCGTCTGAACTGGGCCTTAGACACCTTAACCAGATTGGAGGCAACAGATACACATTTGAGGCAAGAAGAGCACACTTTGAGTCACACTTTAGCAGTGCTGAGGAAGTTCCTTGGCAACTGCAACATGTCCAGAGTTATGGCAGAACCCGTAACTAAGGAGTCAATGACTTTTAGCACTTAAATAAGCCCACTTGTGTAAGAGTAGATTTTATTTCCCTTTGCTTTTCCTTAAATTGATATTGAGCAACTTTAAAATAAATGCTACTCTATCTGTCAGTCACAAAGTATAACTACTGTGTGTTTATCTGTGTCAATTCAGCAAACAATGGGTACAATATAGGTTGCTGGATTTTGAATTAGCCAGCACATAGATCAAATTGTTCACCCCTATCCATATATTTTACAATGAATCTACAATCTTAAGTAAAATAACGATAGACAGACAACATAACTGTGGCTGTGAAACTTGATTATTCTCCTACGCATTTCACCTCGCAGACTTTTTCAGGTACAAACACTAAATGCTTGTATTTGGGCCATAGCTGATGACTATTAATGATGATGGTCACAATAATAGGCATTTGTAATAGGCATTTGTTTCCGAAGCAAACTTATATAACGATTCCAGGATCACAGAGGGAAAGATTTCTTCCCTCTCAGAAAACGTGACCACTCCCAGCTGTTGCTCACATGCTCTCTCATGACATATGTGATGCAAGTTGCATGTCTTGCAGAGAAAAGATTCCCTGAAGGAAAGGGGTGAACAAGGACAAGAAAAAAGAAAAACTGTTCAATCACTCATGTTTATTTAAAACTTAGATGGACTTAGATCTTAGATCTATTGCACCTTGCACCAGAAGCAAAATACCTACTCTACACAGAACAAGCAAGATAATGTCTCCTCAGAGCCCTCAGTGAGGTTTAAGTCTTTGGCATTGCCCAGACACCTCAACAGTAAGACACACGGCAAGGCTGTACAACTTGAACAAACCCTAAGAGGTAGTATTTTTTCAGAAAGAGGTGAGCAACACACAGCAAGGCTGTACAACTTGAACAAACCCAGAGAGGAAGTAGAGATGAGCAACAGAAAAGCTGCTGAGAGCAAAACCACTGAATGTGACATGCGCAATCTATATTTCTTGATGAAAGAAATAGATACCAAATCGGAAAGTAGCCCGTCTTAACGAGCTTGTAACATTGCCAGGGAGGACGAAATTAAGCTCTTCCAACATAGGAGTCAGAGTACAAAAGGAATGATGCTAGTATAAAGAGATGCAGTTTGCAATTCCTTCCTGTCAGAGGCTCAGGCAGCCATAAGTTTTGTACTACTTGTTGATGACTTCACAGATATCTCTGTGCAAGAGCAAATGATCTGCTTTATCCAATGTCTTGATCACAAAACCACCAAACACACCAAGTTTCTTTTTACAACTAACTTGTTAAGTACTGAAAGCTGCAGTTCTAATGCTTCAACAATTAAGGCAGCTTTGTTTCAAGGGCACAAAGATAAATTGCTAGAAACCAGAAAGTTTGCCTCTATCTGTACTCATGGTCCATCAGTTACGACAAGTGAACATAATGGCTTGCCTGGATTTTTCTGCAGAGATTTCCCTATGATTGTGACATACCACTCCATCTCTTACAGACTAGCTTTCACAAGTTGACTGCAGTTAAAAGGGAGCTCTTTGAAAACAGCACAAAACTTCATGAGTTACAGTACTGCTTAAATGTAAGTTACCACTGTCTCGCGACATGTCTTGTTTCTCTCCAGATGAGTCTTGTTTCTCTCGAAAGTCTTGTTTCTCTTGAGACACATCTCGTTTCATACAAGTCTTTTCTCATTTCTTGCAAGTGCACTGTAAGTATTAATCGTTTGCATTGTAGTAACACACAATGCCAGTGTTCGAATGCAATGATCGATGAGAATGTTAAGTACTACAAATTTATGTTTGCAAATTGCTTTGAAGGTAGATTTACACATGCAGCAAGATTAAGACACAATCAGTTCGATTTGTTTATTTACAGTGGCCAAACTTAAAATTGTAAAGCCAGACTACTTAAACATCAGTACCACTGGAGATGTAAATAAAATACTATGAAAGTTGGCAATCAACATTTCAATCGGCAGCATGCTTGTGCTTAGTTAAAGCATTGCATTTGCAAATTACATCGCGGGTCAATTTACCCATGTTGATATTAAACCATAATCACTGTTTGATATTGTTTATTTACAGTTGTCCACCTGTAAAGTGAGACTTGTTGAACATTAGCTTGTTTGGACAAAGTCCTGGTCAAACGGCACATGATAGTCAATGATAGTTGATTCTCTAACTATCATCAACTACCAACAACTATCATTGACATGGTCAAACGGCCAAAGAAGCTCGTGATAGTTGACGATAGTTCACCGCCAGTCATGCAAGCAGTCACACGAGCAGCTAGTTCCAGGCTCTTTCCACGTAAAAATGTGAACACTAAAATGGCATAGCATGAGACAAACTTGTAAAAGTATGAATTTTTTGCAACGAAAGAGGGTGGCAGCTTGTTTACTGGTAATCAATTTGTTGGAGGAATGTATGGAAGATGAATTTGGAAAGCGTTGGTGGAAGAGACGACGGACAAGGGAATGGATCAAAAGGAGAAACAAAAGCAAGATGTTGAAATTGGTGGAAGAATTGCGAGTGCATGACACTGCCACTTACAAGGAAATGTTTTGCATGAACTTTGAAACACTTGAGGAAATATTGATCACTACTGGGCCTTAGATTACCAAACCAGCTGACCGAAAAACTTTCACGAACTATCATACGTGTGGTCAAACAAGAAAAACTATCATCAACTATCATGAAAAATTTGAACAAGCTCAAAATGAATGATAATTGATGATAGTCGATGATGCAGAAATTGAGATATTTGTTTTTTCCACTTCTGCCACACAAAAATTGACGAACAAGATGCCAAAAACAAAACATTTCTTTCACTTGTCAAGTTGCTTCCAACCTTATGCACATTAGCACATCTGGGACATGAAATCCACACACGTCTTTTGCATTCTGTGCTCCATTTCTATCTTGGTGTTTTTTGCAACATTGATTTTGAACTCAGTACCACTATTCTGAACCAAACTATAAAAGTTACTGTTATAAATCAGATGAAAATCATTTTTAACCAAGTGATAAAATACACAACTTTTAGGAACCTATGGATGTTACTCATTTGACGATAATTGTCTTTTTGTCAAGTTGAAAAACTCCCAAGGTAACCCTCAAAAATCCCTATGTGGAAGCGGCAATTGAACTCATTCAATGATCTCCATTTTCATAGCCATAAGTATGGAAAATAGTCCACCAAACGAAAAGAGAAGGTCATTACTACAAGTTGTTTTGATCACTAATGAAATTTGAGTCACTTGCTCAACATGTTGCTTAGCATGTGATGAAAATCTACCCAACACGAAAGTAAATTGGCGGTAAAATCTGAACAATTTTTTCGCAAACGAATTGTATTACTCTTGGGTTGTACTGTATTAAACCCTCCCTATTTCTCTGTTCTATTTCCTTCCCTGCGTAAACTCAAGGTTGTTTCCTTTGCAAATTATGGTTGAAAATAATGTTCTGCCACAATGCAAACGATGTATGTTAACATGTCATTACAAACGTTTGAGATGTTTGATGCAAATAGAGTGAGCAATCAATACACACAGTATCTCACATTCGATGGAACTTTTTGCTGTAGCATACTAGCAGTTGCTTTTCATATGCACGCAAGCTTGTTGCGAGTAATTTACTCCAACACTTAATGCTTCAGTGATTCTACAGAGAAACGAGACGCATCTTGAGAGAAATGAGACTCGTCTCGCAAGAAACAAGACGAGATGTAGTGACTTACATTTGAGCAGTACTGTAAGATGCGAATCGAAAAAAACAAGTTTGGGAAGAGGAAATATCATTGAGGATATCACATGAAAGAAACACCTGCCCTTCAATTTCTTCACTTTGACCACAAGTTCAAAACAGTGTGAATGCAAAGTGCTTTCAGAAACAGCAAATCTAAAAGCCAGATCAAAGAGAAATAGACCCATTTTTAGTTTCATCATAAAAACAAGAAACTCCTGTTCTAGTGTCAGTGCTCTTTGTTTGTTGTTTACCCTGGGTTGTGATGTATCTTTTTGTGCATCTCTAGGACCTTTCCGATAGTGCATTATCTTTGAAGGCGTATCTTTCTCTTGAAGGCGTAAGAAACACACTGACACTCTTGGCATGACAGGCCAGTAAACATCCGTACATCATACTCTCTTGCTATGGCTGCAAAAGTGAGAGAGTACAGGGTCCAAAATAACAACCAGCTGGTCGCCAATGCAATTGAAAATTAAGTGATACCGACCAGAATTTTGAGGCTAGTTTTAACGTCTTGAACCAGTTTCAAGGAATTGATTTCATTTTAAATCAAAAAACTTTGTTTGGTGTTAAGCAAGAAAATTACCCCTTGTCTCTTCGAAGTTTTTAACTTCCATAAAAATTAATTTAGATCAAAAATGAAGGTAAGATTATTGTTAAATGACCACCAAAACAGTTACAATCCACACACTGTAATCAACATTTAGTGCCGCCATGTTTTCAGCGGTCTCAACTGCCAGCCATACCGTGGGCGTATGGCAGAACGAAACAGGTGCTTTCCTTTCAGACAACATGGCCGCTTGCTTAGTGCGTGGCTTCTGGAAGGCTTCGTACTGATGGCATGTAAGAAGAAGGCTTCATACTAATGGCATGTAAGAAGAAATGTTATCTTCAGTCTCCAAACTGGGAGAGCTATCTATTTGACAAAGACTCCATTTCAACTAAATTGTAGCCTATATGATATCTTACAGCATGAAGCACGCTACCATTTCCACCAGCCCAAGATTTTCGATGAATTTCTGACACTTTTCTTACACTCTTGAAGAGCCCCGACATCAAAGTGGGGAGAGACAGTCTAGACTTCGTGATTGATACGTGGAGGGAAGAAAGTCTCGATATAGTTTTAGTTTGTTTGTTTGTCGGCACGCAGCATAAAGTTCCAAGTGAAAGTGGAATATGGCAAGGGTAAATTTGTCAAGTTTTACATTGAAGCAGATGTTGTCAATGGCATAGTTCTAAACTATTCATTTTCTTCACTTGTGGAGGATATCGGACAGACCTGCAGTAGCTTGCGACATCACACGTCCAGCACTTTGTGAGTATGATGCAAGGATGAAGACGGCAATTTTGTGAACATAAACGAGGACGACAGATAATTTTCAAGAGATGTTTGTTTGTGCTAGTTCAGTAGATCAAGGGCTTTATCAGGTAATAATTCTTAGAGTCAGTGAGCTAGATTCACCTGTTGTTCAACCGTTGGGCCTGGCAAGAAAAAGATAGATTCAACAAATATCAGCCTCTGCAAGGGATACTGAACATAAGTTCGACCATTGCTCACTAGAGAGAAGCTTTGCTTGTCCTGCTACATCAACTGTAAAACCCGACTCGATCACCTTTAGACAATGTGAAAACTGAATTAGCCGAGAATGTTCAATTGAAGAGTATTGTTGTCGAGTGCCAAGGAAGAACTACACAAGGCCACTTGCGAAAATGATGCCCTCGACCTCTCTCAGCTATTGTCATAAATCTGGACATACAAGCCCGAGATGTACTTCACCTCCCTGCCTTTCCCATGACACTTGTGGTTTGAGAGACAAGCATCCAGAGCTAAAAGAAAAGATATCAGAGCTGCCAAAAGAAATTAAATGATTACAGCAAGAACATAGTGATTCAGAATCAAAGCTGAAAGCATTTTGCTAGTCACGTAAGGCATCAACTTCGTTTTTTGCAGTCATGTGTCCCAGACTGAAAGTCCGTAATCTAATCAAGTACAGTGATTGCGTTTCCTTAGACTAAGATCTTATTCTGGAAAAAGCGCTGAATGGAAAGATTCCTGAATTTCATACAAGTGAGGATCGGCAGCTACCAGTTCTGATTGAACAGTATCGAAATAGAAATGTTGATGTATATTTGAATAGCGCTGTAAATCGCCGATCTTCAGTTTCTAATGAATGAACTGACATAGTCAACTGTGCCGATATTACTTTGTCAACCGTTGTATTCATGTTTTGATTTAAATTTTGTGATTAACGCCTTAGAGATTAAAATGTTGCGTTGTGTTGAATTCTTTCTTGATACCTGTTGTTTACGTATCACGGTTTGTTTTGCACAGTCGCTCAATTTGTGATACAAAGCGCAGAAAACATTTTTGAGTAGTCTGCCTTGAATACAAATTTTATTTCAGTTTATACCACCTAAATAATAAGAGGATACATTTTTACCAAATAGCTTACTGTTGCATGCAATGTATTTCCAAAATGTATTTGTTCTCACAACTTGAGATAAAAATAGAAACTACAACAGGCGCACAAAAATGTCTTGAAACGAACAAGGGTGTGACATGCATTTTTTATAAATATCAACAAACAAGAAACTAAAATAAATACTAGCTTTACCATCAATTGTTGCGAATATTCAATATAAGTAATGTGCAGCTGTTCTCCTTTTTCTTCTCTCGTCTGTTTATTTTTATGTCATATATTGTCAGTTTTATACCAGATAGCTGCACTTCCTGTAATACCCTGCTGAGTTTTCTGCCTTGATATGACATATTTCTTCTCCAATTGCCACTTCTGTTTCATTCGTTGCCAACAACTGGTGCAGTCAAAGAAATTGTTTGATTTGGTTGAAACAGTACTCACATGTATTCAGGTGTGGTGAATATGGTGGTTTGTAAATCAACTCAATTCTGCATCTATTAAGCATACTTTGTAACAATGGCTCAATGTGCCAGGCATGGTGAAATCCGCAATTGTCCATTACTACAACTTCGCCACGCATCACAGCAGCACTTCCATCAGCCCGGTCAACCTGTAAAGCATCGTCAAAACAATTTAAAAGTTCCAAACCATTTGACAGACCTTGAAGAATATTGAAGTAATCAACACTGACAACTGAATGGAGCAGATTCATAGTAAATGTTGTGTTAGATTGTAATGCTGCACTTCAATAGCTCGCACGCTGACTTTAGCATTTCCATACTTGCGATTACCTATCATTTTGATCATGCTTGATTCATCAAAGAAATGAAGCTTACTGGCTGGATATCTAGATATAACTTGTAGATATTTGTTTTGCCGATCCAGTGCTCCTGATTTTTCAGCTTCAAATGGGGACACTGTCAGTTTCTTCTTACTAAACAAGGTCTCCTCCGAGTTGTCAATTAATTTGCGACGTTCCCAGTAAGTCATTAGGATGTACCACTCCGTCCAACAGTAGCCTATGTCGTATCTCTGATGCGTATGTGCTCAGTTTTATATGCTTTTGCACTTAAATGTATTGAAGAACATTTACGTCAATATTGCACTTGGCAAAATTAGCACGTGGTACTTAAATCGACAAATTTGTTTCATCGTAACTTCTAATAACGTTTCTTACGAATGCATGACTAGTCCTGACCTCTCTTACAATAGCGCATTGACCTAAGCCTTGGTGGTTCTAATCTAGTATTCGTTCACGAGCAAGAGAAGGGAGTGCTCTTCCATTATCGTATAAGCTGCCATTCGCATTTACACGTAACTGTATGTTTGCTGTGGATAGAAGAAATAGGTTTGTTATTTGAAATTGAATTACTATCCTGCAAAGACTTCAGAGTAACTTGTTCATTACTTACAAATTTCTTGAAAATTCATTTTAAGGTTGTTTAAGAACAACATGGTAATCTTAAGCCTTGTTCGCGAGTAAATTTCAAAGTGTCTGGAAAACTCCCCCCCTCAATCAAAAGTGTCAGAAAAGTGTCAAAAATCTTTGTCTGGTAGAAATGGTAGCACACTTCGTGCTGTAATGCCCTTGATCTGACTCTTACGATCGTTAAGGAGTAGGAATATTTTCATGCAAAGAAACATCTAGAAAAACTTCACGTCTTTGTTTCGCTGTGAAGGAAAAATTTTATTGACACTTTTTGGCAACCACATTTTTCCCTCTGGGCACTGAAACAAAAATTCCAAAATACCAGTTCACGCCTGCCTAAAAAAGTTAATTTCAGACCCTGGAATGGTGTGCAAGAGGACTGATGATGGTACATTGGACACCTTCTTGCTTTACATTCGCAACTATGACTATGCAAGGCCCTGGCATTGTATCTTTCTTAATAATTGCCCTTCGTTTCTTTGGGGAGTTCTTTTGTTTATCACTCAGAACCAAATACTCCATTTCAAGAAAAAAACCAGGTCCAATTGCCCAGGGCAAGTAAATTTTGCTCTTGGGCAAGTGAAAGTGAAAGTTAAGTGGTCCATTGGGCAAGTGTAATTTGTCTTAGTAGTCTTGTTGGTGATAATTTCCAATCAAAAACAATTTCAAAACTTAAGACTGCAAGATGAGCAAAACAGTGAGTTGAAAGAATTGACAATTTAAAGAGGGGGATGTGAGGGGGGTCTGAAAGCCGCAAAACAGCATAAAAATCATAAAAAACCGCAACACCGCATGGAAATTTACCAAAATACTGAAACCGCAGTTACAAATGTGCTATGGTGCCGTCATCATTACTTCTAGTTCACCATCCATTAGAAATATGACCTTATTTAGACTGATAAAAGTGTATGTTAATGTTAATCAACGTATGATCATCACACTTATAAAATACTGTAAAAATCGACACACGTCTGTGGGACTGACTTCGTTATGCTGCTGTGGAACTAATATCAGTGCGCTAGCGCACGCACTAATACTGCCGAGTTACCCAATTGAAACACATCGATGTTTACAACTTCAGCACTGGAAACCAGTTGAATGTTACACAACGCAAGCTTTCCGCAACTTTAATGTTTGGTGAAAATTTGTCAAGATGCTAGTTTTCAAGCTCAAATATCCTGAATACGAGCTCAGAACATCCATTTTATGTCGCAATTCGACTGAATCAACCTTACATTTGAATTCAAATTTTCCAAGAAGAATTTTGAATGACCCGAAGACAACACAGTCAGCCCCATACATACATACATACTTTATTGTTACCTCCCCATGAAGTGTTCAGTAAAGCAAACGATTGTTGAAACATGTAACTCTCCAGAAGCGAGTTCTTGCTCGCAGAGGAAACATCACTGAGTTTCCAATCTCTCCTTGAAGTAACATCGTCTCTTCCCAACCATCCTCATAACCACTTTTTCTTGCTCGGCAGACATTGTCCCGCAAGAGACCATGGCAAATACTGTAGGAGATCTGAACGAAAGATTCCCAGCCTGGAAAGTCAACAAGTTGACATATCATTGGTTAAATTGGTTAATCATAGCAATTATTAACTGGAAAAAGTGCAAATTACAAACAGCAAAGCTTGCTTGCACAAGAGTGGTCCCTTGCAAAACATAAACAAGAGATCAAAAGTCATCGGAAGCATCAGGATCCGAGTAATAACTGTCATAACTGGAAAGCACAGATGGCTGCAGACTCTTTTTTACCGATTACCGCGATCGAAAATTTATGAAAACCGCATACTGCTTAGTCTTATTAAACCGCAATAATGCAGGTTAAAATAAAGATTTCTGCAAAACTGCACCAAATATAATGCAAAACCACATCACTGCAAACCCTTATGCCCTCCTCTTTAAAATCCAAGCATACTTGTACTTTGCTTCCATTTGTCCTGCAATTGCGAAATGATATTGGTTGCCATATTGGATGTTGCATGCAACTGAAGTCTAGCACCACTAATAAAGAAATATGAAATATGTGGTGGATTCAAGAAGGCAACGAAGAACACGAACTTTCTGTATTTCTCTCCATCATCGTCCAATTTGAGTGTGAACATTGCCCATCAATTGGGTAAGTAATATGTTAGTGGGAGCAGCTGAAAACGGAAATGTACTGTGCAGAGTTTCCCACTAGTCAACCCAGTACCAGGACTTTTCCTAAGTAAACCCACCAACTGGGGACTCATGCGCTGGGCCAAAGGAGATGGCTATGTTTGTGTTTCAAACACTGCGAACGATCTGAAGGACTTGCTCGTTATTTCTCACCTTATGGAGTTCTTGCGTCTTCGCTTCAGTAGCTAAGTTTACTTGTATAGTATTGTGATTTTTGCATTCTTGTTTGCTTGCAGAATGGTTCCTTTATCGTTGGCATTGACATGAATTTTGCTCATCGAGAGGGCGGTTTCTTCATGCAGGAACCATGGTAGTCATCGCCTGTACAGTCCCCAATGTGTGATTTCAAAACCAATGACATCTCTGAGGCCCTCACCACCACTCTCCTGACAAACCACGGCTTGGCCCATCAGTGCACATTGCCTAACACAACTGGGCCTTCGCCACTGCCCGTTACTCATGGTCCAAAACTTGAATGGCCCAAAGTAAACATTGGCGTCTTGACATAGGAATGGAACGTGTTTACACGCCGCTGGGAAGTCTTTCGTACTGGATCAGACATCAATGATGAATCTGCACCCTCCCAGTTGTTTCAATGTGCAGAGATTGAGCTTGGCGACAGTCTCCTAAAAGCCAATCCACATGCTGCTTCAACCCTCATGCAGCCAGCTAGATGAGGTTTTATCTAATGTTATGAGCATGATCAATTCCCCAAAGCTGACTCGAAGCGGATGCAGAATAGCAGTTGCACAAGTAGATGTAGCAAAGGCAGCTAAGCCGGTAGAATGGAAAGGGATTAGCGCACTGTTCAACTTTGAGTTTCTTGCCTCCGGAATTAGGGCTTGGAAGGCTTACGCTATTGGTGAAGGTCAGATGTTTCCATATGATGAAGTAGGTCGATCTCTGCAGGGTTCAACAGGTCTTCCTATCATCATGCCTCTTACGCCTCTCACCCCACTGTCAAAGCCAGGGCTGCTGACGGTAAAGGCGAAACATATTACCAATTTGCAAGACCTTTTTATGTGTGAAGAGGAAGGTTGTGTGGCCACATTTTGAACCCAGGGGGATCTCCAAAGCCACACGGATACTAGGCGACATGTGAGAGTGACAGAGCGCGAGACTGTTTACGATTTAGCATGAAAAGAATGGGCAGAAAAGGTTACGGGAATAGTCAACGCATGTTGGAGAAACAGGGCACGCACGAGCAAATAGCTATTCGATGTCAACATGAAAGGCACCACTACAGGGTTGGGCTCTAAAATGGCAACAAAAGGGTGAGAGACCAACCGAAAACGTGAAGAAGTTTCTGTTAGAAAAATTTAATAGAGGGGTGACAACAGGTAAGTTATACTTCAAAGATCAATTAATGATCTTCACAGTTGATAAAAACATGCATCCTACTTCTTGAATTCAGCAGGATGAAGAACCCTAATCTTTGCGGTATCAATCAGAAGGGTTGCTATTGATTAAAACCTCTCTGAAATTAGATCTTGTTAACACGCAGTCTTCCATCTCTTGAGCTCTTTTCACAAGTCTATTCCCAAGTGCATGTAGAGGTCAGTTTCTCCTTCCTTTTCACCTGCAGTGGACGTGAGTTTATAAATCACAGCACCTAATGTTTCACCGGATTGTTTGGTTGATCGCAGAAAATCAGTATGATAGCCCAATTTCGATACATTAAAATTCAGCCTAAAACAATAGACAGTACGAGGCCTCGAGCTCCAGGCTATTGTCTTAGGCTGAATTTTAATATGTTGAAATTGGTCTATTGATCTCAACTATTCAGAACAGTCTAAGGAGCCATGGAACTGTAAAATTACTTCAAGAAAAAGATTAAATTAATGATACGAGAAACTTAAAACTTTCTGGTCAGTAGGCTGTCAAATGTGATTCAGTTACTTGAGAATGTTACCAATAGGTATGTTTAATTTGCTACTGAAGGAAACAAAGAAGATCCAGCAAAGGTGGCAAAACAAATGAGAGTTGCTAGGAACGAGCGTGGTAAGCTTTGTTTTGCTCCAGAAGAATGGTGAACAGCTAAGCAAATAGCTAGTCATTTCTCACGACCTGCAGCAACGCAACATCAGCAAAAAGCACCTGGAGAACTACTTGTTCAAGAAGCCGAAGCCATCAGTGAGGAAGACCTTCAAGCGTGAAAAACAGAAAGACAGCTGCAAGAACTGCAGACAGCGGTGTACCAAGGGGTCGACTTGTGGCATCCAATCGAATACAATGGCCATGACATCTGTAGCCTTGCAAAGCGTGACATGCTAAAATCAAGATTTAAGGTTGCCCAACTAAAAGAAATATGCTTTCTCTTTGGAATAGAAATCGAGGGGCCTGCTGGTAGAAAAGACTCTTATGTGAAGCCACTCGAAGATGTGCTACAAACCTGCAGTTGTTTTAAGGAATGACTTGACGATTCTGATAGCAAACCGGATAACTGGAAAAAAGTGCTTGGCATGAGCAAGAGAAAACAAAACAAAACAAAAATCGGGGATAATACAGCCAAAACTAATTTTTGTTTAATTTGTTGCGTAAGGTTCCATCAACAGCATATATAACCAAAGAGTGTGTACTCCTAAGGACCCTCTGGTGTACATGACAAGCCGGGATGAAAAGTCCAACGCTTTTATTAAAAGCAAATGACGTATTCAGTGAGGGCTCCTAGGTAAATATTTCGTTTCCCGACACTTGTTCATTAACAGACCAATGGAACTAGCAAACTTCAAATTAGTAAACAAGAGATTGGAAGCAAAAGCAGACATACTTTAGGAAAGGCAGTTATCTGTAGGAAAAAGGAAACTCCAACCCAAAGAGGATCTGCACGGAAAAGTCTCTTTTCTAAATATCAAGCGCAAATTTTCCATTAGTTATCTTTAGTTTTACACAGTTTAATTGATGGGTAGAACAATACCATGACACAGTTCTACTTATTTCATACATGCAATCTGATTGCACTTTGCCGTAAAGGTAGCGATCATATTTCAGCTTTCCTCATGGATTCAGAGGAGGGCATGTCGAGTAGAGAGATTAACCAAGGAGAGTCAGTCAAGGAGAGTAACAACTGTAATCAGTTTGCTTATACATTGTACAGAGATTTGTTTCACTAGTCTTCTGTAGTGCAAGTGTCAACTAACGGTAGTTCTTTCGAAGTTACTAAACGGGAACTTGTTTTTATATACACATTGCTAATTCTGTGATTAAATCAACAATTTCAGTTGTTCATGCTTTGTCGAGTGATGAAGAACTCGGGAGTTGGATAGCTTGAAAGAAGTGTAAGAGTTCATCGAGGCGAGAGCATCGCTGATTTCTTGATGGTGGACATGTACATCAAAAGCCGGGCGCTCGCAAAAAAATTCAGATGAAGCTGTTTGTTCACGATATTGCGCAGTTCTGCTGGCTCTATTTTAAGTGTGATTCGTTCATATCATTATTTGTTCAGACCTTGAGCTGTTTATCATGACAAAACACACGTTTCTAGCAACAATGCGACGGCGATAGGACCCTCACCACCCAAAGTAAAATAAGTAGGTCCCAGTCCTTTGCGAGCAATCCAACTCAAGATGGCGTCGTTCTGTTTACTTCATGTTTCTCTAAATTCTCATTCTGTTAAATTGGCCAAAGAGGGGTTCTGAATTTTTTTGAGACCGCTTTAGTCAACTGCATATATTTAACACTGGACAAACCCAATGCGAAATCCAAGAGCGGCTTAAACAGCACATTGCTTGCGTCGTGTAGTGCTGTACAGGACATCAAGTGGTAGGAGAAATGGAGGTGATGTAGTATCTTGGTTTTTGAATGGCCCAAAAAGATTATTGCTGTTTGTGATAGGGGGAAGGTAAGAGTGTTTGGTTTTGGCATCCGATTATTGCTGAAGTTTTAGTTGTGCGTTCTGCGGGAAGTTGAAAATAGCTCATTTGTTGCTTATTCGCAGATACAAAATATAGGTATTCAAAAACTAAATGGTGTAGACTGACTTGTGCTTATTTCTCATGTCTCTGGCTTTTTGCAAGAAATTCTATGTCCATTTATATCAGATACAAAACATGAACTTCGTTCACTAAATTTTACAGTTTTTGCTTGATGTCAAATTTGGGTCACATTTACTAGAAAAACTAGGACCTGAGGGGGTGATGGAGAGTGGATCTCATATTTCCTTTACCAAAACACTTGAAGAGCAAACTTTAGTATATTTATCCATAAGTCAACCTAACCTATCTATGATGTTAGTACGGAATAATTTGGCCGACCCCCATCTTTCAGCTTTTTCAGATTTTGCCCGGTTTTCTCAGAGTGACTGTTACATTTTTAAGTCATTTTACCCTTGGTTATATATGCGCTACCAATTTGGGGGTGTTGTACAAATAAAAACGAATTTAATTCTTTGGAATCCATACATTGTAGGGCCGCTAGAGTCATATATAACCTCCCGTGCAACATGCCCTCTCAGGATGTAACAAAAACAGCTAACTGGGACTCTTTATTCGACTCTTATAAGGTCAAAATAGCCACCTTAATTTTTAATATCTACAACCGCATAACTCCATCATGCTCTGAACATATAATCCAAAGGAAAGAGTCTAAGTATGACCTCCGTCATCAACATCGTGTTAGCGTACAGCATTTTGAAACTTATTATATGAAAAACTCTATTTCTCACAGAGGATCCATTGTTTGGAATATTTTAGAACCATCCGCTGCCAGCGCCAGTGACTATGCCAAAAGGGCAAAAAAGTCTCATGCCCTCAGAAACTTGAACTTTAATGAAGAGTCACCGCAAATGGGCTGTCCCCAAATTGACAGGGATTTCGTCTTTTATTAAATCTGTTCATATCTTTTATTGTCCATATCTTACTTTTCATTGTCTACATTCAGTTTTAATGATTTTTAATAATTTTTAATTTTTTATTATTTTATTAACATTTTTTACACGGCCCCATAAGCTATATTAGCTTTAAAACCCATGTTTAAATAAAAGATGTTGTTGTTGTTGAAAGTTATCTTATGGAAGCCTTGTTATCTTATGGTACAACTGGCTACAAAGCATCACAACACACCTCCTTGTTTATTCATTCATTTAATTCAATTTAATTTTATTCTTTTCTATCCATTTGTGAGGCACATTTGAAAACTTTTGTTGAATTCGCGCCATCCAAGTCTCAGGATGAAGAATTTGTACCTCAACAGGTTGAACAATTTAATCGACCATTAGCAGAAGTAGAGGATCCAGGAAGAAAGAAACTACATCTATCACAGGTAAAATAATAATAGCAGGTAACCAGAACCATTGCATGTATCTCATGCAATAAAAACATTGTGCCCTGCCCAGATGATGACACTCTTTTCAAATGTTAAGAGTGTTAAGTATTCCAGAACCTTTCTTCTTGTGGCTCACACGAGTGTGTTCCAGTCCTGGTTCAATTAAAGCTCAAATGATCCCACCCTAAAGCACAGTCTGATGCTATACAATCAGCAACTCGTCCCACTAAACACTGCCCTGAACCTCTCACTGCATATTAACTCTATCAGTGAAAGAAAAATTAATCTCATGCTCACTAAACCAAACAAAACTCTAACCTTTTCATACAATTCATCTACCTAAACAGTAACAGACATAAATGAATAGTAATTATTATTAGTGGAGCACTAGCAGCCCAAAGAGCTGCAAAGAGGAGCACCATACTGGTAGGAAACCACAAATTGCTTTTCTCCTGGTCATCATGGCTCTAGGAGTATTGCTCGTTGGGCATGTATGCAGACATAAATGAATAATAATTATTATGCAATGAAATAAATTGCAGAACAGCACAGTTGTGAGCTTCTGTCCTGTCGCTTACAGCAAACATGATGCAATATTACCCAGACCAGAGACCCTGACATGAACCTTTTCAACAGTGTTTTTATTTCACACTAGTAATTTTGTTGTTAGAAAGCAAAGTTGTTCTTTGAAGCCTTTTATGGTTTCCTTGCAAAGAAATGTTCTTCTTTACACTGCTTGGGAATGTCTCCATTAACCTGTTTTTGCACTTTTCTTTTAACAAACATTTCAACAAACCTCCTTTTTCCCACACCCAAAGGGAGGACTCACTATAAAATTGATGGCAGTTGTCATGGAGTTTCTGTGAATTTGAACTGCAGTAACTGGAAAATAGCCAGAGGTCTGGCTGTAAGCCCAAAGGCCTGGCTACTTACAGACTTTGGACTAAAAAATGAGGTTTGGGAACGATTGAAAATTGACTTTTCAAAGTGGAAGCGTAAATTTAAGGTTTATTTATAAAAATAATGCAGTGTTTTGAGCCAGAACATTTTCCTTGAGGGCCAAAGTGGCCCCTGAAAACCTTTTTTAGGGGCCAAGTTTTTAGGAAAGGAACCAATAAATTGAGAGCTACAGAAGGAAAAAATGTGTCAGGGTACCAAGGAAACGAAAGCAGTTCATTAGAATCTATGATAAAATTTAACAGTAAGTGCTTTTTGAAGTGTTTCTTCTGAATAAAGTTTATTTTGAATCAGATGTTGGTATGAAGGATCCATGCATTACAAGAGAACAATCCACAGGCATACATGACGTAGTCAATGAACAAGGGTTTGCAGTACATTAAAGGGCGGTTTCGAGCACAGTCAGCCACTTGGAAGTTTTCCAATGTGAGAGAATCAATACAGCATTGAGCAAAGCAAAAGGGTGAATTGACTTCTTTTCTTACGTTGAATGATTCAGAAGCAAAGATCTTTCAATATAATTTTCTCGAAGGACAAAATGTGTGACAAAATAACCATTATTGATCGTTGACACAGAGAAATCTAGTCGCCATTATGGCAACTAAACCAGAATTTTTGTTTGTCAAAGATGAAATGTTAGTTGTATTGGCAACCATATCAGTCGCAATTTTGAGCCCTGGGATGGCTTTTAAAATGCTATGCCTGTGTTAAGCCTGCAGCCTTGTAAAAGAAAAGGGCCAAACTGGCCTTTTTTGTTTTTCTGGGGGCCATCTCTGACTTCAACGCGGGATTCCTGCAATGGTGCGGTCTGGCAGAAACACTGCATATGTGACCCCATCCTTGTCAACATGTTTTTTGGGAGGAGTGGGTGAACTCTGTTCAAATGAACAAACCATACATCTTCAGAAACCTTTGAATGCAGAAAGACAAAAACATGGGTCAAATGTAGGGCAGTACGACCAAACAATGCTTCAAGATAGAACAAGAACCATACTTCACAGAAGAATTGCCTAATGCCAAACCAACTCCTCTAGACATGGCAACAAAAGATGTCAAAGTCATCACACTACTGGTGTGAAAACACCAGCCTGCTACTTCGCATGCAGTGCATGTCATAAAAGAAATGAAATAAACAAATGGCAAGTTACTGAAATGTGACAACTGCAAACAGTTGACCAGAGAATTACTACAGAGAGCAAACAAAGGTATGTCAAACTATTCGTTCAAGACATAACCAACAAAGAAAAGTTCAACACTGCAGCTTTTCACAACCAACTACAAAACTTCTTTGAAGCAAAACAGAACTCCACCCAACCCTAACTGAAGACGAAATCAATGGAATTCTTCTAGAGACAAATAAGACAACAGTGATATACAAATATTTGGCAGATGGAAAACTCTTCCATGTTAACAGCCATTAAATGAATATATGTATTTATTATATAAAAGTCAGTGGTATACTGAGTTGTAACAAATTGATAAAAATGATACAATATCCTCACATGTGAAGATATCACTTTTGACCAATCAGCTTGCAGTATTTTCACGCACTATCAAACACTTGTGGTCTGCCGAACCGTCCCCATCATCTGCTGAGAGTTTCTGCTTTGGCTTTTTCACAAGTCAAAGTTAAGTTTAGTTTTATTCTAATACGGAAACAAGCAGGTTTGTCGAGATCACAGATGATGAACTGAACGAATTCATCACAGGACGACGAAATCCAAATACAAAGAAGAAAACTGCATACAAGGTCGAGCTATTGAACAGGTTCATTCAGACATCAAATCCTGGCTTGCTTGATTCAACATCTCTTCATGAGCATTCACCCCAAGTTCTGAACAACCTCCTTTCGAAATTCATCTTTGGCATTAGAATAAAAAAGGCTCCGAATATGAACCAACAAGTTTGAGAGGTTTTCTTTCAAGCATCCACAGATACATGTATCTGAACAAACAAAAATACGGCTTCACAATTTTTACTGACACTGAGTTTAAAACTACAATGGCTACCCTCAAAGCAAAACAAATGGATCTAAAAGCCAAGGGAGTTGGAAACAAGCCTATGACATCTGATGGCCTAACAGACAAGGAAATTGAAAAACTGTACGCTTCCAAAGGCCTGGGGATTGAAAGCCCTCAAGCCGTTATAAACACTTTGTAGCTAAATTCAACCATACATTTTGGCCTTTGCGGCAGCAAAGAACAGAGAACAAACACCCGGCAGAAAAGAGTATTTAGAATACTCGGTTAAGAGACAGACTAAAACTAGAACTGGATCTGACCGTAGAGATATGCAGAAGATTAAGCCAAGAATTTACTCTTCTCCTGATCTACCAGCTGAGAGAGATCCAGTTTGTGTTTACAAATTTTATGCAAGCAAGCGCCTGGAAAGCATGAAGACTGAGGATTCCCCATTCTACTTGGCGGTGAATAATATTCAGCCATCCAGCCTATCAGTAAGACCCTGGTATAAAGTACAACCCATCAGTGTAAACAAGCTCAACAGTTTGCTAGAAGACATGGTAAACGAGGTTCATCTTAGACTAGAAAATGAGCGATCGACAAACCATAGTGCTCATAAACACCTTGTACAGAGGTTAAATGACAACAAAATACCTCCAACATCATGCAGATCACAGGACATCGAAATGTTAATTCTTTAAACAACTATTCTTCCTTGTCAGACAAACAAAAAGAAAACCTATCCAGAATTTTGTCGTTCAGAGGCCAGAATGACGATCAATTGCAAGAACCACGCGCATCCACTGGTACAACACACCTTGCTATGGAAGAATATCAGTGCATTCATAGCGCTGAAGGACTTCGGATGCCTCTAACAGGGCTTGGGTCATTAATAAGCAGAACAATTGGTGGAGGATCATTCAAGATAAATGTGAATTTGCAGCAGAATAACTCTCGTTAAACGTGAAAGCACATCTGAAAGTAGTAAGAAATGAAAGCTTGAAAACAGTGACAAAAGCCAGGAGTAAGCTTAAAGAACAGTATGTTACTTGATACTGTTTACCAAATTTCCAACCATCTTTATTGCCTTTAGTTAAGACCATTTCCTATTTATAGAGATTTTATTTCGGCCTTTTCGCTTAAGTCTTTCTTTGTATTGAAATAACATGTCCTTGTTTACAATTCATACAAATAAACAATTGACTACAAGCTTATGTAGTCAATTTTGAAATAAAAACTAAATCATCTTTTGTTGTATTGTGAGGATTTTATATAATAAAACAAAGATTACATGTCTGCTTGGAGATTTCACTCGTTCACTGCACTCACTTGTGAAATATTTTTCAACACTCAAAGAGAAATTCATATCTCCGTGCAGCCATGTAATATCCTCTATATATATAAACAAGAACAATTAAACAAGTGTTTTATTCCCATAGTGAACTGGACTAATTTGACTTCTTTGTTTTTCTTTTTAAATACATGTAAACAGTCAATAATTATGGCACAAATACATACATACTATCAAATCAGGAATATGTATGTATATGCACAGTTTTAAAAACAAGTTTTATTGCCAGAATGAACTGGACTTGTTTGTTATTGTTTTTTTTCTTCTTAAATACCAGTTTACAGCCAATAATTATGGCACAAATACATACCATCAAATCAGGAATATATAAACAAGAACAGTTTAAGTAAGTTTTATTCCCAGAGTGAACTGGACTTCTTTGTAATTGTTATTACCATCTTAAATTCACTTAAATATCTGAAGGTTGTTTATACCAGTCCATAGCATTTCCACGTTTGGAAATGTGCAAAACAATAGTCTAACGTAGACTTATCTGCCATATTTTTGGCATCTCCATTGTCAATTTTGGCAAATGGCATGGCTTTCCAAAGTTGCTCAGTCCTTTTCAGGGACCCAATCAATTTGCTGTTCTCCTGCCTCAGTCAGACAAAACATCCCAATAGCATAATAAGTACCACATGCTAAGTTCCTTCAAAAGAACACTTCCTTTCCGATTTCACCAACTACTTGTCTGGCTCCAGAAACCTTCAATGACCCAGTTTGTACAGTGAATCAAATCTTTTTAGAAGGTTTTTACCACAGTTGATCAGACCACCAGGAAATATACCTTCCAAGCTTTCACTAGTTTCCACCTGGCACATTACAAGTGTCCAGAACGACATTTTCACAACAAAATACTAGAAACCAGACATACTGGTCTCTGACATTTTGATTCTCCTGGTAGCCCCTGCACCACTAACTGGTTTCCATGCTTCAAAGAAACGAGACATCTCCCGTGTATCTATTCCTTCCGGCCTGTGCCACGTGCACCAAGAAAATTCGAGTTCTCATGCTACATGTTCTCGAATGTAAATTTTTTTTTAATCACCCAATAATAAATTACTGGATTCAACTTTCGGAAAGTATTAGTTTGGCGATTTGTTTTCTTTCTTGTTTTTTTGTCAATGCCTGTCGAATAATCATACTCGCCTGAGCACGGGTACACTTTAGACACGGGGCCAAACTAAGTCACACATTCCAAACATTGACCTGGCGGCCACATTTACTGAGGCCATGTTGAGTGTGAGACAAATAACAGCTCCAGTGACAACACGATATGGAGGAAGGACCAGAAAGAGCAAGTTAGGAAGCAGCACAAAGGCAGGAATGTACAATTAGTGCAGGCGTTTGACTGGCTCATCCTACATACAGGAAAGTTGCATGTGGAGATGAACATGGGAAAGTACTTTCTTGAGTTTAACTGGGAGGTGCTCATGTCTTCCTTCGCTATGGAACTTGGTTTCTCTAGCAAGGCTGCCCAGTTGTATGCAAAATGTGGGGGCAACACCCACTACACCATGACTTTGCTCAAAGTTGCATACAAACGAACATGGATGGAACTTCATGTCCCATATGCGCGAGAACAACTGAGCAGTGGGAAGGAACTGTCTGTCAATGACTTCCTTTATGAGTGGTACCCGACAATGAAAGATCCAAACTACCAGTTCATGTTCCAGATGGTGTGGAAGTACCTGGCTGGTTTCTTTACCTCCCATTATGGCGTTCGAAGGAAAAACAAGATCTATGTGCAAGCAGGCATAGAATCATTTGCAGATTTGTTCCACTACAAGGGTTCTTCAAAGTATGGAACAATCGAGTTACAAGACCGGTAAGCTTTTCTCGCAGCCTTTGTTAATTACAGAAATTTCTCAATCTTAAGTAGGCTATTTTCGACCTTTATTAGGCCAGTTAGATGTCCAATAATATTTTGAGGGGAATTTCTGTTTATTTGTCATTTCATGCAAACAAATTCTAAGGACTTGTAAAAGGTGATTAATCAGTAGACACGTTTGCTGGGCAGCACAAGAACCCCCCTAGGTGGCACCAATCCATTAGCTTCCGTAACCACACATAATAATGTAGGCATTTCATTTGAAAAACACTGACCACTCTAGCAAATACTATGGGGTTAATGTCGAACTAAAACTGAACATAAGAGAATTTACATGCACAACTGCTGTAAGGGAATGGAGGATTTCATTTGACCTTAACTGTAGTACAAGGACAGCTGTAGCCCATGATCCTGAATTAAGCTTGAGTCATAAGTCCAAGAGCTTTCTTGTTGTTCAACACCACTCTGAAAGTGACATTGGTCAACATACCAGTGTACATTGTAGTAATACACAATAAGATTTGATATAAATTTAAATCTCTCCTCAAAATTATTATATTTCAATAGATGTGCACAGAGTCTTTACTCAGAAGAGGTTAGTACTTTCCAGGCACAGTAAGAGTCCATCTCGACCTCTGGCAATCCATCAAAGGGGGACGACATGGATGCGCAACTGGAAGAGGTGAACAAGCAGTCAAAACTGTGGCACAGAGGAGCCACTATCGCCGTGGACTGGTTGCACATCTTTAGAAACCTCGACAAATTGTCAAAGGTGATATATGAAATCCACTGTTTTTCTGGCTTTCCAATGTGCCTCCTCCAAGGTATTACATATGTACATATGACACTGTTTATTTTAGCAATCAGCAGAAACTTCAACATGTCATGAATGCCAAGTTTTTTTAGAGGCAAAGGATCACTGTATTTCTTGATAGGGAACCTTTTTAATTAAATGATGTAAATGAAAACAAATTTAATCCCTCTAGCAGTCCATTTATTTGTCAGTGTTTATTTTTACCTTGAATGGTGATCTGTGCCCTTCTTTGGTGCACTATACTAGAAATGTTGAAGGAAACATGAACTGCATGTTCATAATTATGACAGAAAGTAAGATAGTTGCAGGTATTTTTACATGCACGCGTTGGTACACAAATTTTCTAATAGTGGTACACTACACTGTAATATTGGAGATATGATGGTTAAATGATAAACTGGTCTTTGTATGACAATAACAATAATTGTGCACAATTTAAAGGATAAAATTTGTCTTTTTTGTACATACATGTAGTTGCATACATGGCTGTTTAAAATTGCTGGGATGAAAGATCCCAAAGACTATGCAGTGTTGGCAAGGAGAAAATTTGATCTTAATTCTGAAATTTTGGCTTGGAGGATAAAGCTTCAAAGAGAATGGTATGTATATACAATTACATATTATTTTATAACTGTAACTCTGCAATGTCAAGATGGGGATTATTGAGAATTATTATTACCAATCCAGTACTAGAAATTAGGCAAGAAAGGTTGTATTTAAATGTCAGTTAAAGATTGGCAAATGATTCAAAATTATTTAATATAAATTAGATTTTCACAGAAAACCTAATTAAAAGCTGATTTTTAAGTTGACATCATCTAAGGTTTATGAATGGGTGCCACATAATTCTTGAATTAAATTAATTTCCTATTTTTTGTTTGTTAATATTGTATATTTTACATATTTAACCAACCCACATGGACTACAGGAACACATGTCTGTCGAGGAACACCACTGGACCACCAGCTCTCTGAATTCCATTCTAAGTTAGCAGCAAATAGGCAGCGGTGTCATCTAGACATTGCCGTTGGTGGAAAAAGCAGAAGTGAAGTAAAAATTAACAATGTGTACGTGACCCCAGAAAACAGGAGGAAGGACAAAGATATCAACAAAAGCAAAAATTGTTGTGAGAACAGAGGAAAAATTGTTGGCTGTGTGTGACTGAGACTAGTGAATGCTTGCAGGTTAAGTGGTCACCCGTGAAAAGAGACAATAAAGTTAAAAAGGAACAGGTGATTGAATTCTATCAGGACATTTGTTCAGAAATTGCCCAACAGGAACAACAGGAAGTTGGAGCATTTGTCATCGAATGCAAAGAAGACTAAGAAAATTGTGCCTAAGCTTTTTGACAGTTTTTAAGCCCTTAAAATGTTTATTTATCACAGTTTGTAATGTTCTTAAAACATGGGTTTTCTATTGGGCTCATTTACCAGATTTAAACACTAATTAAAAAGAAAATCCACCTATTATGTAATTTTCGCATGCTGGGCTCCTGAACCTTTGATCAGCAAAATATTTTTGTACCTGTATCTCTGACCAAAAACAAAGTTAGGAGAGGTTTATCATGCTGTTAGTTATTCATTAGTTGTCTATCAGTTATGCTTATATGCATGTACATGTACAAGCATTTCTTTCATAGACAGGCTGTGGTTATTTAAGGAATTTGATTATATTTTTTTCCATGGTTATAGTAGTAACTAGAATGTTATCACTACTATACATGCTAATCAAGTGTTTTTATACACTTTGAAACGTAATTGTATGTTTTGCAATTTTTATATTCAGAGAATTATTCAGAGAAGAATCATGATTACATTGCTTATATGCATATATTGCTTACAGAGGTTTGTTAAAATAATTTTCTCTTCCAAATTTTTCAAACCATCATTTTGCAAAAAAAATAATAAAAAGAAGGTAAAGTGATGGAGAGAATTCAAAACAGCGTTTGGTGCCAAACGTGATAAAATAACTGCATGTATGTTGGTAACAGTAGTATTCAAGTACACAGCTGTTGTTTTTAAAGTTTTTAATAGGCTCTGCTGGAGACCCAACAGGACATGGCACTGAACCATTTCATTCACTTTTAGTGTCACTGCCACTTGGGACTAACATTTACGTCTGTGGCCTGACAGGACCAAGCACTGAACTGAAACATTAAGTTGTAGTGTCACTGTCACCAAAGTCAAGTTCGGACACTAGACCGAAAGATGGATTACATATTTGTAACAACTTAGGATTTGAAAATGAACATAACTTGTTTAAATCACTGTTGATGAATTTCTTGTCTGATCATAATAAAAATTCTCTAGATTTCATTCCCGTTGTGGGGCATTTATTACTACTGTCATTGACTCATCTGAAATGAAGCTCATTGCCACTTGTGATGGTTGTGGTGTGCAAAGGGCTTTTTCTTGTTCTGTCAGATTTGGTAATGGCCTCCTGAAAAGAACCTCTTGTATACTCTGCTTGACAATAACATTTTGATTTGCTGCTCTACCATGAATGTTGAGACCAAACAATTCGGACATGTTTTCATCCAATGGAAGTTTCTTAGGAGTGTCTTCAAGTGGAGCTACCCCCAAACTTTCACCATCTTCCGGTTTAATTGTTTTGGTAACGTTTGCAAATTCTTTGGTTCCTGTTGGAGCCAGCTTTCCAGATTCGTACTGATTCTTTAAAAGGTCAGATGCACAGATTTTTCTTTCTCTATCGGTTTGTACAATCACTAGCACTTCTGCCCCAGTCATAACGTGGAGCTTGAAACCATATGCGAGAAGCGTATTTTTCCGTCTAGTCAGGGTGCTGCTGTGTCTTGTTTGATTTTTGATGAACTTTAAACTCTCCTTTGGTCTTGGTCTTGACCCTTTTCTCTTTAGCCTCGTTGTGAACAACACTGACACTACAAAATACAAAAGCAGCAAAATTTGAAATGTTGTGTATCATGCTTGTCCAGTGCCAGGAAACCAGGAAGAGGTGGGTGAACACCAGAAGAAGAAAAGAAAACAATTGGAAAAGGTACAAGACACAGCGTGATAGACTTAGAGCTTGAATATTTTGGGTAAACATCTGTGCTTCAAAATATAGCCATGGGTGTTCTAGACCAGCCCTGGTCTTCAAAACAAAACAGAAAAACTAACCAAGTGCTCCGGCGACAGACTTGACAGAATTGGTATCTTCCAAGGAATTTTGAGCCATCGGTTCTTCAGGAATTTCTCTGATTGTGACTTCAATTTTTTTTTGGACTTCTTGTGCTGTAGATTCCATACTTTTGAAAGTAAAATTATTATTCAATAGGATTCAACCACACTTTGCTTAAATCGCAGTTGTTATTAGTGCTAGTTTGTTCTGGTGCATTAAATTTTCTCCAGCAAACACTGAGTAATATGTTTGGAAACCAACCAAATTTCACAAACACGGTTAGGCAATCTAACAAACCAAGCTGCGAAATTTATTGACAGCCTTCAGTAGCATGGACACCTTTTTCCAATTACAATCTGACATAGAAGCCGCCAGTTTTTTCTTTGGTTTTTAGTTTTCTAGTTTACATGAAGTAATGGCATACAGTTTATTGAAACAGTGAGAACACAGCTGTCATACGGTTGCAACTGAGCTGCGATGCACTGTAGATGTTATTTAAAGGGACGAAAATGTTTATGTTGTTGCACTTTGGAAAGAGACTTGGTGGTATCCCACGCTAATTAAACCACTTCCATAGCCGCAAAAGAACTCAAGTGCTATATGGTACCATGTCACTTTGAACTGTGTCTATAGATCTCAAATTATCAAAAGCTGCTCTTTTTTGTGTAACATTCAGGTCGACGCTACCAATACTAATTATGACAAAACAAGGTAAGAATGTGTTAACTCAGAAACTTGAATTGGCACCCACTTTGTGCTAAATTTGCGAGTGTTGTTGGCCACACTCATTCCAGGAAAATAATTAAATGAAAACGTATTTATTACTTCCAAGGTTCTGAAGGCGACCGAAATTCAACAATTTTTAATGAAAAATGGCTGCATAAAAGAGTCAGCTAATATGCGAGGACCATTCAGTAGTACTGTTTCATTTGTCAATGAGCGTTTTGTTGCATTTAACAAATAGATAAGAGATCTCTGTTACTTCATTTTTAGATAACATGAATATGAGGATCTGGAAGGGCATTTTCGGGATTCAGGATTTGACCAAAGTACGGTGTGGGAATCAGGAAAATGATAAATATATTGACGGGATCTGGGATTTGACTTCTCCCCGGGAAGCGGAACTCGCCAAAATTTGGGTACGGGATGTAGATTTTCTTGCCTGTCTGTCAGGAATTCAGGAAATCATCACGACCCAAATAAACGTTCTCTGGTTCTAGTGGCCAAAGCGAATCAACCACGCGAGGGCTAAGTGGTGTCTCCTTTCAAACCAAACTACCGTATACAGACCCTGAAGAGTGTCTGGTTAATAGGTCTTAATAGTTAACTAATTGAAACTGTCAGAGAGTATTTTGCTTCAACCAGATGCCAGAAAAGTGCACATGGTGGTGTCATAGCATACCAGTTATTGACTCGATGCTCAATTGACTCAATTGCTCAAGCTCTTCAGTCTCTTTGGTAAGTTCACTTTTATTATAATCTTGAAGGGATTTTTTGAACAGCTTAAACGCTAAATGGCCCTAGATGTGGCAAATAGTGATGCCAGCTCATCTACAGTAAGAGTTTTGGTCTCATTTTATCTTGCAGCCATCGACGATACTTCTAGCGCCAGAACCTCGGCAATCCACAAAGAAAAATTCAATGTTCTGCTACGCGGTGATCAACAGAAAGACCTCTTCGACTTCATGAGGTATTTAAAAACCTTCACTGGATTAGCAGAAATCGCCAAAAGTGAAGGCCTCGGAGAAAACCCCGACATCACAATTGCCAGAGTCCAAAAGGCAGGCATTGGCGTCAAGACGTTTTCACTCAGAAGGTCAAGATGCCTGGAAATACGAGTTTGACACTCTTATCAGGGGAAACAGGATGCTCCAAGGTATTAGTAACTATGTGATGTCATGTAATATATAGAACGTGTGATGTGATGTAAGTCTGTCCACAGACCTTGCGAATGTTATCTATTTTCAGTGTATTTTCATTTGCATGCTCCACGATCTTTTGAGAAAATCTCTGTTGCACGAAAGCGCCATGGTTTCATATTTCAAAGCACACTTACTATACTTAATACAGGCCTTAATAGTTTCTCAGTGCAATTAATTTTGAAATCATTCAGATCTCTCATATCATCTGTTGTTTGGAACTGACATATCTAAATAAATATTAATACACGCATTTACACCTACATACGTACATGTATTTCATATTTTATTAATTATTAGATAAGTAATTGTAGTTAGGTATACCGTAATTTCTGGCCGATTACCTGCGGGTTATACGTTAATTTCAACGCAAAGATTTGTTGGTGTAGGTTATAGGAAGGTGCGGGTAATGTGATAATTTTTAAATCTTCCGATATATTTTTAAAACCGTAAGCAGGGAAAAAATATAAAAGTCATTAGAGAAACTGTTCCTAAAAACTGTGTATTGCCTCATTTATCCCGCTTTCATTGCGTATAGACTTGAATGCTCTCGATGAAAACCGATGCAAATTGAAAACATATCAACAAACATTGTTGGCAAACAAAATCTATTATCACATGTGTACTATTACTTTCTCACCTTGCTAATTTCATAGCTTGTTTCTTTGTTTAGTTGAAAATAAAAACATATTCACCAACTGGAATAATAAACTCGGAAAATAAAAGAATAAAAATGTGAAATAGCAGGCTTCAAAGTAATTCACACAGAAAAAATGACGCCGACATGTTCATTTCATGGTGCCGCTGCCACCACATAATTAATATGACGCGACATAAAAGGTGATTGTCAGCACGCGTGTAAACAAACATTCACAGACAACATTTTA
>NW_028301540.1:17392500-17507500 GCF_042242905.1 Orbicella faveolata
TTGGAAAAAGATTTGAGGCCATCCAGTATCTCCAAGCTTACTGACGGTATGATAGTCCATGCCTCAGACATGACGAAAGAGGTGTACACTATCACAGTTTCTTCAAATGGTCATGTCTTGAGCGGATCAGTAACACCATTGCTTTCATATCCAGAAAGATGCCAGCATGTTCAAAGTATGTGCCTTAGGAGTCAAAATTAACTCTTCCTTGGAGACACCAAGGGTTTTTGGCAGTTCAGCATGGCCCAGAAAACCTTGGAGAGTTGTTGTTCTTCAGAGTGATCCCCTCCCATTGTTTGCATACATTCTATCTCTGCACTCCAAGATGGAAGCATAGCCTTTACAGACCAAGACAGCAGACAGCTTAAAATACTACAAAGTGGGGGTGCAGTGAAAGTAATCGTTGGGACCGGGGAGGAGAGCAACAAAAGTGGCTCTGGAAGTCATTCCATATTTGGCCAACCAGTGGGCATCTGCACCGAAGGAGCTGGCATATTTGTAACTGATGGCCAAATCGGTACAATTAAGCTAGTAACAAATCTCAAAGGAACTATTGAGTTTTTGGAGAACCTCGGAAAGATGTACCGTGCATTCTCAGTGCATCACAAGTACCAACAACACAAGAATTGTACACTCAAGGAAGCACACCAGATGGTCAAGGCAGTTTCTTCTTACTACAATGGAACTGTTGAAAACATGAAATAAAGAAACAGTATACCAAGCAAAACCAATGGTCCACAGGGAACTATTGCTGCCAAAACAGTTGTATCCCGCAGTCTGTCTCGAGAGGCTAGATAAAAACACTGACATATTGAGTCCAAGATTCTCCATTAAGCCAGAGGTTTGCCTCACAATTCAGGTTGAAAATGTACATGCTGTCAGCCACTTCAAGCACCCGACTTGTACTCTACTGGAATATGCCAGGGACTTTGGCAACAACATGAGAGTCTCTGAAACAAGCAACAAAGTGGTCGGCCTACTGCTTCACTCATGCTAGCTCGTACTATCCGGTTCCCAAGACAAAGGTACCCCTAACAGATATCCCAAAGATAAAGCGTCTTCCTGTACTTGCTATGACTAAGCAGGACCAGGATTACATGCGCCAGTGGGCCAGCAAGCATGGCAAAGCCATCAGACAGCTCTCAGTTCATCAGAACAGCACCAAGCATGTAGCAGGGACTCTTCCTCTAAACATGTATAGGAAAGAGCTACCTGTTGGCGAAAGAGTCACCAAAGAACCCAGTTCAGCTGATGATATAGGTGACCGGCTGTGAGAGTATGAGTCCAACTCCAGCAAAGAACAAGACAGTTCCAGCCACGAAGAAGATGCAGTCGAGGCTGTTCCTGTAAACTTCCTATCAAAGACAGTGTGCACACATACAGGATGACAGATCACACTGTCATATTGCGCTATTTCATCATACTGAGGTACAAAAAGCTATTTCTTTTTTGCAGAAGCCTTAAAAACATGCGTAAATTCAAAAATATCAATTGAAAGGACCAATCTACATCTTACATTTAATAGCTATTGTACAAATTAGGCTTTTTAATGTATTGTTTTTCATTCTGGGAAAGAAAAACTGGGATTCGGGATACTGATGAAAAACGTGCAGGACGCAGGATTCTCGTGAAAAAGGAACAGGACTGCGGGATCAGGACCCCCCCTTCCAGACCATCGAATATGAAATCCAATTGCCTGTTGGTGCCTATGTCCGTACAGAAATAGAACATGGAGGGAAAGACCCAAATGAAATCCTTTGCCTGGTTCCAGATGATCTGGGAGACTTTTATGAGGATCAAACCATGTCCTGTAGATCATTGAAAAAGAGTTACAAAGTGTGTGACGTGGTTGGTAAACCGATCGCACAAGTTCAGTATTTTCTCAGTGAGACCTTCACAGAACTATTGAAGAATGGCAGAGTACAGACAGTGGAAGGGTAATATAGCTTTTTATCGATTTTTGTATTGGTAGTTTGTACAGTTATATGGTGATCAAAATAATGTAGCATGTTATGAGCAATATGATTGTAATCTGGCTGATCAGAACATGGTTCCCTTTGTAATTTCACAGCATCGTGGGAAATCCGACCGCTAGCAAGAAGCCTCCAACATCACAGAAATGGGCTATGCATAATAGGGAAGGAGGGGGTGCAGTTATACCTTGCACTTGGAAGCTGATTGTGAGTGACACTGATGATACTGACAGGGTGCAACAAAGGATCCAAGCTACCCTAAAGAGAATGGAGAACACAGGGCTCAGCATAGAAAGGATTGAGGTGAATGCGGCTAGTTATAAATTATATTAGTGATTTATGGATCCCAAGTCACTGAAACTGGCCTGGGTTAGCCTGCAAAATAGATGTGTAGACTTATTTCTCTCTTTAACTTCAGCCCAGCAAATTCATAAAGAAACAAAAGAGAGTGTGGCGGTAATAGCGACTCCAGTTAAGGTAAGTTTTAAGCCATGCTGCCTCCTGCATTTCATTCTAGTAAGCAGTGAGTTGTGAATGATTATTTCAAGAAATCGAGAGAGCAGTACTGCAAAACTTTGATTTTTCACTAGCAACAGCTCTACATCTGCTAATGTTTTGTTTTGCCACATAGGACATCTACCCAGTGGTGAAGACAAAATAATCCCATGCAATGATTCAGCTGCTCAAGATGGAGAAATGCACAGAGAAATATGCCACCTGCATTTGTAAGCTGTTTATCTACGAGTACTAAAAACCTAGATGTACTCTCCTCTACCTGTTTCCTATCATAATTTTGAAATCCACAGGTAGCATGTACAATTTATTTGACAGTTGCGTAGCTGTAACATGACCGATCATGATTTTTCGCCATTTATTTGAAATGATCACGTATGAGCTTGGGTGCAAAATTGCTAGATTGATTGTTGCAATTCTTAAGTTGGAATTAAAGCAACCTTCACACAAGGGCACTTTACTTAACCTATCAATACCTAAATCAACCACATCAACTGAACCGAAAGTATTAGCTATGCTGTAGCACAACCACAAGAATAATACATTGATTCAAGTACAGCATTTGACACGGTCAATCACTCTACTCTGTTATCCAAACTTGACTCATATGGTATTTGAAGCATTGAAAATCAGTGGTTTAAGTCTTACTTGAGCAACAGGAAACAAAAGGTATTTGTTAATGGTATCGAGTGTAGTTCTCTTTTAATAAGCTCAGGTGTACCGCAAGGGTCGATTTTAGGTCCTTTTCTTTTTCTAATTTATATTAATGATATTGTTAAATCAACCAACTACTTCTCCGTAACACTATTTGCTGATGACACTTCTTTAACTGCGACTGGTAAAGATTTAGACGTACTTTTACATAGAATAAACTCTGAATTGCCTGCTATTTATGAATGGTTGTGCTCAAACAGATTAACCTTGAATTTAAGTAAGACAAAATACCTGGTTTTTCAACCACGACAAAAAAGAAATTATAATTTACATATCCCTCTTAAACTAGCAGACCGGTACCTAGAACAGTCTTCCAGTGTTAAATATTTAGGACTCATTATTGATTGCTCACTGTCTTGGCACGACCATATCGATTATATAAGTAATAGAATTAGGAAAAGTGTAAATGTTATTGCAAAACTAAAACCCTATGTGACATCCCAATCCCTAACAAGTATTTATTATGCACTTATATATCCCTATTTAACTTATGGTTGCGTACTGTGGGGTAATAATTACGAGGCTCCATTGTCACAATTGGTGAGACTACAAAACAAAGTTATTAGAATTATCAACAATGTGCCACTTCGTGAACATATTACTCCCCATTATGTAAACCTTGGTCTTATTAAGCTTCCTGACATTGTTAAATTATATACCTGCCAGCTATTTTATGACCACTTGATTGATGAAAAACTGTCTAATTACACCTCATCTCTGGTATCTGAGCAACATAACTATGTTACTTGAAGTGCATTCCTACAACACTTAAATCCCGGTTTCTCCAGAATAAATATAAGGAAATTTTGTCCCACTGTTATTGGATGTTACTATTGGAATGACCTTCCTTTATCTATACGTAACTTAGCGACTAGAAAACGTTTTAAAAAAGCACTCTTCCAGTATTATTTTGCTCAGTATTAATTAATTCATACCTCTTCCTCCCCTATGTTAAGTTAACTTTTTTACCCTAATTATTATTGTCAATTAAACAAGGGCATCTAATTAGCTTGCTAGATTTTTGCCCTTTTCCATTTCTCCTCTTACTTGTCTACTTTATATTTATCTTTGTAATTTTAGAATGGAATAAATAAATAAAATGAAAATGAAATGAAATGAAAATACATTAGCACTAATTCAAACTCATTCCTGGCTAAAGGATATTCAAAGACATTTCTGTCCCATCTGCAAGCTTTTGATCTTGGCCAGTAATAAAATGAATATGGATTGCTGTGATCACAGTACAGTCTTCACAAAGGTTTGCTTTATATAATTGCAAATGAGACAACTCGAGCTGCTATGAACTGATAACACGCGCTGCCACCAGAAGAGAAATGCAAGTTTCGTCGCAACTTCTACTAGGAGATGTCAAAGCTACGTGTGTCTTTCTGCAAGCATTTAATCCCAGCCAGTAATAAACGTAAATAGGCCTGTTGGATTGTTACAGTTCAATACTGATGAGAATAGCTTCGTTTTCACTTGCTCCACAGTTACACAGTCAGATAATGGCAACATAATATAGGCCTCACATCACGTGACTCCAAATTCACACCCTGATTAGACTGTTTGTTTTGGTCTGCAGACCAAAACATTTCCAAAAGCAGAAATGCTCTGGACTGTATACCATTTAGCATTAGCTGACAAATATAGTTACAGTAATATTAGTTACCTTTAAATGTATAAAATGTGATGCAACATTCATACATACATACATACAAACACACATTTTTTTAGGTGGCCAAAATTAGCTAATATCATCGAGAACACAAAATACTATACTTATAAGGCAGATAAATGCAATTTACCAGACTTAATAACAAAGAGCGCTTGCGTTCCCCTGGTAGTCAGCGCTGTTGACACAGATGCGCATGTGTCGCAATTCTACATGCTCATGGATCGTAGCCTGGTGTACATACAGGAGGCGTTTTCTGACGTTTTTTGTAGTGTGGCAGCTCATCACCAGGGCAGTTCCCCACCTACCCCTTTCCCTCCCTCTTTCCACTGTTTCAACAGTGTGACGGGTGCCTGTTCCTCTTACTGCGTGGGGGCTCATGGCTGGGTTGCCAGGATTTGCCAGTCAAGGTAGCAGTCTTCATCTAGGAGCTGGCTGCCAATAGTGGAAGCTCCTGGATGTCTCAGGCACCCAACCTCCATTTTTGCAATGCAGTTGTTAACAATATATATACTAAAAAATTATAAATGTGCTAAACTATGTACATAATAAAACTAGATACAAGTTGCAATGCTACTGATAAGAGTCAAACTGTAATATTTTTCGCTTAAAGTCCATAAAAGTAGAAGTTCTGAGCAGGTCCGGAAGAGAGTTCCATAATTTAGCAGCTAAATATGAAAAAGAATGCAGGCCTTAAGTTGACTATGGGTTGTAGAGTGCAGAGTAAACTTAAATATCTTGGACAGCTATTGAAAAAAGACTTTTATATAGTATAACTAAAAACCTTTTAGGGCGTCTTAAGGCATCGCTTTTTTTTTTCGTTTAGCGTTGAATGCATTTCTTTATATTGGGTCAGTCGGTCAGATTAAAAAAAACCTGAGTTAAAAAAATTGCCAGTTGCTGAATAGGAGGCCTGGTACCCCAGCATCATTGCTGTGGAGCCTGGAAACAACAAGACATGAACCCAAAATCAATATGGTGGAAAAGTTGGTTGATGTTATTGTAAAATTAAGACTGTCACAATGTGGGAAAAAGGATCAACCACCAAATCTCCTATGCAACATACCAACATCCCTCACTTTTCAGCAATTGCTTGAAAAGGAAGTCCCGGATATATCAAATGTTACGGCTTCGTGCCAGGCTGGTTTTAAGAAACATGGTGAGCAATTACCTACAGACTTCATAGATGTGAGACTGAATGACTCGATTGGTAAACTTCACATTACTGGATCCAACTTCGTCGAATATTGTATCAAAGAGCAGGAACAACATGAAGAACAGCCACCACCAAAACAAAGTGTGTTTCAGGTGACGATGACTGCTGCCCTCGTGAAAGAGCTCCCTCCACAAGTCAACGAAAAGAATTCTTTTGATGCCCTCTGCAACCGGTTAAGTCTTGAATGTTTTCCTGGACAGAGACATACTGGAATTTTTCACACTGAGTTGGCGATGAGGATGACGTCAAAAGTTAATATTTACATATTTGGATTAACAAAATGCACAATATACTGTAAAAAATGTTCCTGTTTTTCTCTATTGCTTTTACTATGCTCATTTTTCAGATTAAAAGAATTATTTAGAGTGAAAAGTGGTTTAACTACGTTATTTAAAAAAAAAATGCCAAAACTTTGGGTCGCTCAATACAGAGGTTGATCAAAAATGTACTAAAACGTTGATTGTTTCCTAACACTGATGTTGCTCTTTCATATTGTCTCCCAAAGGTATTTAACACACACACACTTAACACTTGTCTTAGGGATTGCTACCCTTTGAAAATTGTACAATACTCGTAGAAATCTTCCAAGGGCACACCTAGCTAATGGTAATACAATCCTAGGATCGGATTAACTCGCAAAGAGACATACAAGGCGTCAGTGCACAAATCAACAGTTGCCATCACTTGCCCCCTCCAGACACCCATCTTTTTAATTCTTCTTTCAAGGGAGTAGCCCGGGGCTCTTGAAATTACCTAATTTTCAAGGTATTTCTCCTCTGTTGCAGTGACTGCTTTCCCCTCCCTACCACTCACTTTCACATTGAAACATGGGAGCAGCTACAGACTGCACGAGCAGCTACAGACTGCACGAGCAGCTACAGACTGCACGAGCAACTACAGTGTATCTGAAGATGCAAATTAAGTGGTCAGGTATTCTGAAGATTAGCCGAGAAATCATCCACCGGATTCAAACGCACAGCCCACGAGCGTACAAAGACCGAGAAACGTAGTTTTTTCTTAAACAAATAAATAAATAAATAAATGATAGACATGCTCACCTTGAGAATAGTAAAATTCCTAAAATAGTAAAATGCCAGCGCACCACACAAGGCGTAAAAAAGCCCACAGTCAGTTGCACGATGTCATTTGAGATTTTTTGCACAAGTCCACTGATGTTAAGCCTTCCGCTGCCTTGTTCAAGGACACTATTTGGAAGAAAGGCTTACGGTTGAAGGATAATGAATTTTCGTTCTCTTCCAAAGTGTTTACTACTGAGCTTCCCGTCTTTCCAAAACATGTGGCCAAACCCAGCTGAGGTTGAGCAAAATATCCCGGATTCAAAACAAGGATTTGTTTGGGGACCTCTGCGGGGGGTCCAAAGCAGAGCTCACCCAGTCCTCTCTCAGTTTTTAGGCCTTTGGTTCGACTAAGGTTTGACTACAGGTTTGAGAGGTTTTGATTGTTTCATCGTTGCCAATCTGCAAAGTTAAAAAGCACAATGTCCAAGGCTCCACCAGGTTAGACAGAAAAATGTACAGTGAAGGTTGATTCTATTTAAAGTAGCACGATTTATATGTATTGTGTTCTATGTAAAGAAAAAAAATCCTGTTTACTTTTTCCTGTTTCGTTGGAGCTGCTCGAGCTACGTTAGACGCCATTTTGAAAGTTTTCGTCGTTTATCAAACGAAATTCTAACAGGAAAGGAACAGAGATGAATTGAAGGGAATAACGAGTGAATACTCAGCCTCAAGAGAAGTTCTGTAATGCATGTTTTAAGCAAATTTGTATCAGATATAGTGTTTTTTTCATTCCTGACGAAGCTGCTAAGTGTAAGCTTAATCATTAATGAATGATAAGTTATTGATTGTCATTAATTGGTTTTAATAGATGAAATTCAACAGATCTTCATCTCTGCTGGGTCTTTTTAATGATATCTTAGTCTTAAACAATATGCATGACCTAGATTTCCATCCCCTATAGCTAACACAGCGTTCCAACCTAATACACACTGTCTAACCTCAAGGACAATGTCTGCTACTCTGTAAATACAACGGTCTTTTCCCGAATTAGGACTAGGTGTAAAAAGAAGATCTCATCAAGGGCTATTGAAATCTAGAAATAAAACTGGAGGTAGCCACTCCTTTTTGAGTGAAAATTAGCCTTGATTATTTTGGAAAAAAAATGTTGACATAAGAATTTTTTTCTAAAAGAGAATGATAAATATTCCCAGATTTTCTTAGAATTTGCCTTTACACACACAAAAGCACGCATATTTGTCTTCATACTACATAGCAACTGGTGATTGCTTTATTTTCAATGAAAAAAACTGTCACAATGACACCAGCAGCATCTGTGGTAGCTCACCTCAGGGTTGGTGAAAATACAGCTCAACCCCTATTAAACAGCCACCCTCGGGGAAATGGATAGTGGCCACTTAAAGGGGGTTGGTCACTTAATAGAGGTAAAAACAAAAGGAAAGCCCTCATCAGGACTTTGATTACTGGCCACCTAATAGGGGTGGCCGTTTAATAGGTGGCCGCTTAAAAGGGGTTTGACTGTACTATCTAAATAGCTTTGCACACAACCAGAAACTAATCACAAGTTGAATAGACTTGCTACTTCCAGTTGGTAAAATAAAAAGTAGGAGTAACAGTTTCCGACACTTTAAATTTTCTAAAATTTAGAGTGGCCCTGAACCCCATGTGCAGAATTTTTTTAATTTTGCCAAAAGTTGCAGCTTATCCTGCTAATCAAAATTCAAGAACAAAAAGTGGGGTCACTGAGCTCGTTTTTTAGTTATTAGTAGTTGAAGCTAGAATTAAAAGGTGTTTTAAGCTGGTCAGACTATTGCTATGGTAACCTGTTGTGTCGCGAAAATGACAACAATGTGTTTACCAATAATTGGGCAGCTTTTTGGTATCATGATATTTGCATTATAAACTGATAAACAGTTATTATAATGACTCATCAAAATTTAAGTCTTGGAAAGTGTTGGAAACTGTTTTGAGCCGCCGTAAGGTGGTTTACTTACTTACTTTGGCCCAGTGCTCCTTCTGAAGCATAGGTTACCAACAATATTCCACCATTCTTCTCAGTCCTGAGCTATCCTTTCGTAGACAAGTTTTTTCCAAGTGTGTCCAGTCCTTTTGATTTCCTTTTCCATCTCCAATTACCAGGTGTTCTGTGGTCTCCCTCTCTCTCTTTGACCTTGGGGGTTGCAGTTCAGGGCTTGATAGCCAATGCTACTAGATGGTGTGCATAGCGTATGGCCAAGCCATCTCCATCTCCCTTGCCCATAGGTTTTCTGGCCAGTGTATTCTTAGGATTCTACATAAGCACTTATTGATGAAGCTCTGGATCCTCTTCGTAGATGTCTTGGTTGTCTGCCGCGTTTCTGCTCCATAAAACAATACCCGCTTAACGTTTGAGTTAAACAAACATACCTTGGTGGATGTGCCAATTTATCTGGAGTTCCATACCTTTTTCAGTTTATTGAATGCTGCTCATGCCTTGCCAATCCTAGTTTTCACTTAAGGACGTTCACCTAAATATTTTTCAACATTGATTTTTTTCTGAGACTTTTACCACTGTAAGATGATGAGTTAGTTATGTCAGAAATAAAAAAAAATGGGAGGTCACTGACTTCGTTTTGGAGGGAACATGCCCAGAAGAACACCCTAAATCTGAAAAAATCACACTTTGTTAGCGAATAAGGCCACAGTGCCTGTAAGCCCCAAAATATTGCAATTAGATCTTTGAAGGGAAATGTTCTCTGCCAAATATTGTTTAAGTGGACCTATTAAGTGAATTTAGTCAACTGGTGAGGTTCCTTAAAGAACAAGTTCGCATTTAGCAACCATAGTTTCACATGCCTTGCAGGCGCAAGGTGGCAGGATTCGATGTCCCATAACTTCCAACATTGATTTTTTGTTCATTTTTGGACAACGTGGAGATAATTGTAAATAAAATCTGTTTCTGGAAAGAAAAGTAGGGGTCACCAAATGTCCAAGATCGTTAAATCCAAGCAAAGCTAGAACAATGGCCATCAGCCCTATCATTGTTCATTTTAGTACTCAGCTCACACGCTTAATGCATGACATGGCGTGTGAATTTGCATATGCAGTAAGGATACGCAGAAACAATTAGCACGAACATCCTTAAGGTAGCTTACTATAGGTCTATCAAGTCCCAGTCACATGCACTTCAATTGTCTGCCTGACATCACTATTAGTTGCATTACCAAATTGAGGCAAGTGATCCTAAGACGAAATGCACTTGAATTGCATAATTAAAGCATCTTGCCATATCTGTAGCGGTAGCTTCAAACTGCCTGGAAACGTATGTAAGGTGGTTCCTCTGAAGTGCATTGTGCATCCCTACTGCATATAATTTTATGCATAATTAGTGCACACATGAGCACATGCAGATATGCAGCAACAAGAGATTTCCGTTATCACTGTTCCAAAAAAAATACCGTAAAAAAGATAGGTCACTGTGCTCACAAAAGAGATATTGTGGGCCAATTGTGGCATAGGAGACACCAACTGCTTGCAGGATAGGTTGTGTTACTCCCTCAAGGTCCTCAAGGCTGTAGTAGGACACCTTAAACAGGGGAGTAAAATGAAGGGATTTTATCTTACCAGTAAATGTCGTCAGAGTTTGAAGGCCTCAGTGGTATTACCCCAATTTACGCCAATCAAATGTTGTAAATAGTCCACAGAAATTATTTACAAGAATCTGTCTCCACACGTTTGACACCATTTAGAAACAAGTTCAAGTTTAATGGTAACTGCATGAATCATTACCCAGGTTCCTACCCAAAGCAAGTGGGGCAATACCCAACACAGCAGCCATCACCAGCTTATCCGACTCAGCCACAGCAGATGCAATACCAGCCACCAGGACAGTATGGTGCTCCAGGACAACTGTATGGGGTCCCTCCTCCACCATACAGTGAGGCACCACCACAAGCTGCACCCAGTGGCATGTACAATGTAAGTTACCAGCAAAGTTATAGGAGAATGTAGGAGAATGTAAACATCTTGATTAAAAATTAATTCTCTTATTTCCATAGAGGTCACTCAATGTGAATTGTGCTTACTTTGTCTTAAATTCTTCTGATTTTGAATGTAAGAGAACACTTGGCAATGAGGTTATCGATCCACTGATTTGAAGATTAGAACTCTTCATCTAGAACATCTTCCAAAGATCTCAGGTAATGAGGTCACGTCAAATTGTCAAGTCATCTATAGAAGTTATGAAAATCCACGGGACAAGCATCTCATACTTTGACTCAGAAAATGTGGCTGGTTCATAACTAGGCAATAGTTAGATCAGAGTGCAATGTAAAATACACCAGAGAAAGATTAGACCCTTTGTAAATAGAAAGATATTCAACGTCTCTCCATTTCTAAAATACTTACTAAAAAATCCAGAAAGTTATCTTTAGGTAGTCCATTGAAAAAGCAGGCACCTACATGATAAGTGTTTTACGGCATAATTTTATATTATTATAAGTCAGGCTAGCTCATTTTGTTGAGATCTTGGCTCATCTGTTAAGTGTGTACAGTAAAATCATTGTTCTTACTGATGACAATGTAAATGACAACCTGGCCAGCTCATACTGAGGCAGGATCTTTGTATTGAGACACAAGGATCCCTGGCCAACTTTGCAGACATTGATGTAAACTTCCTTAAACAACAGAGCTTAGAATTTCTCTTATGAGGAAAACACCTAGAAAGTAACATTTCTGTTTGGAAATAAGATGTGCAAGGTAAAAAGCACTTCATGCAGCTGTTATAAGTGAGGAAAATAAGTGGAAGAGATTTCAATGTTACCCTTACCAGTATCTGGTTGAGATTCCTCCTTTTGTTTCTTGCTTATGGGTAGCCAATAGAAAATGGCATAAATTCTGCTGTCTGGGCTTTTGGTGGGAAAAACCTAGAGGCTTTGATGAACTCAGAGAAACTGCCATGAAATACAACCCATGGGATGTTGCAGAATATGCAGCAGCATAACCACAATACTACTCACTGAATTGTCTACCAAGATATATGAACTTGCATGTATTAAAAATTCAGTTTAGCCCTTGGGGTGCATATTAAATGTTTTTAGCTTAAATGTGGGCACTTATTGGAAACAGGATACTTACTGCTGGAGTTTTTTCTTTGCGCGAGACTAATTTCGGAGTTACGAGTACATTGTAAAGTACAAGTGTTAGTGTAGCAGGCGGTTATAACAATAGAGGTGCTTAAATAGTAAAGATACCTTCAAATTTGGCGGCATTTACTAAGGAGTTGCTTATTACAAATAGGAGGGTGCTAAATCATATCATTAACAGTACTTTGTTCACAAAAAATGAAGTGCAATGTTTTCTTTTATATGAAGCCACAACAAGTTCCAAACATGCAGCATTACCCCGGTATGGCTCCTGGAGGACACTACCCCAGACAACAGTACCCTGTGGGCCAGTATCCTGCACAGGGTCCCCCACAACCACTAGTCCATGGTTCATTTGATCCTGGTGCCAGATTTGGAGCTGGAGCAACAATTAACGTTCCGGTAAGACCAAAGATACCATATTTTAATTTTGTTCTTTTAGTTTGAATTTTCATCGTAAGGGGAGCCCACCACCGATAGTACAGAAACTGGAGAATTGTTGGGGCAAGCCTAACAAATGGACTACCTTTCTACCAAAGGTACCCAAGGCAAATCCTTGTATTTAGGATTGCATATGTATGGGCTGGTACGTTTTTTGGATACTGAAAGGGTAATCTTGCAAAATCAGTTGAAAGGGGAAACTGAGAAAACAAAACACAAACATGGCAAAAGCAACTGCTTGGACTTCTGGAACTTTTCAGACTAGAGCTGAGCTCTTTGGGCAAGTAGATATAACTTGACTTGGTTAAAATTGTAACAAAATTGTTGTGATATTTTTACAGCCTCCTCCCCCAGGATACGCTCCCAATGCAGCTCAAGTAATGGCATCTCAGGGTCAACCTGCTAATTTACAGCAGAGGCAAGCTGGTTGGTTCAGTGGTGGTAGTGGTGGGGGATATACCTTCTGGTAAAGCTCTCCAAGGATTTCTCTTGTAATTAGCTCTAAGTATTTAGAATTTAATGAATCAGGTTAATGTAGCTGCTACAAAACTCTATGTGGCGTGATTTAAAAATTGTATTGTTTTCTGGAGAATTTGTTTCCTACAAAGAAGTTACTTTCCATGTCATTGTGTTTTTTTTTTTTTGAAATAATCAACAACATTCTGCAGTAACTCGCAGGGCTTGTGGTTAGCACAGTCGACAGCCTAGCTTCTGTTACATTACTGATGTTCAGGTGTCCAGTTTCTCCAGGGAGATTGTGACTGGCCTGGTTTTAAGTACTCTCTGAATTACCCAGTACTCTGAATTACTCACAATCATCGACGTGTTGTACACTGTCAGTTCTTGTGTTCAGCAAATCAGGCACAAGAAAAGAATACTAATAGTGTACACAATAATACTTTTGAAATGTGGTAAGTTTCATAAATGTGAAGAGGCCTGTGTGCAATTAGTCAAAGCAAGGAAATCAGCAGAGAAAGAGTAGGATCTAGAGGATCTGTAGGATCTATAACTTATAAATTTACCACTGTAAATAATTGATGTCCTGTTTGTCTTATTATGTCTGTGTCTTTCTGTTTATCATCCAATGAATAAAGCAGCTGTTAAGGTCATAAGTTGCTTTGTATAAATCATGCAAGTCAACTTTTCTTGTTTCAATGTAGTGAAAAAACAAAGACTGGTGTGACAGTGAGTCTTGTCCCTTTGTGGTTTAATAGGCATTTGATATCTGCTAGCATTACTTGAACAGTTAGGATTGCCTGACTAACTGCACTTTGACACAGGGGCCCATTTCTTGAAGGTCCCGAAAGGTTTTCGCACCCGAAAAGCTGTAGCAAAAACTTGAACCTTTTAACTACAGAGCTGTTTTATTCATATATTCTTAATAAAAACAAAGGCTCTCTTCATGCAAGAAGTTTCAGGCGTATACACCTGTCTGTCTTTAAATACTGATTAACTAAAATGGCTTTTCGGGCCTGAAAAGATTCCGGGGCTTTCGAGAAACGGGCCCCAGACCTTTGGGAAAAATAATATTTTTAACTCTAACGTTCACATGGTCTGAAGTCATTTCTAAACTTAAGGAGAGTCAAACCTGGGGTATTAGGAACAAGAATACAACTGACATGTCACTTCAACAGAATATAATAACAAAGCAGCTTCTTCACTCAAAGAAAGCTATATTATGATCGGTAAATAGTAAAATGAAGAATACAGTAAGTCAGAGTCTAAATTATTGGAACATGTCCTTACAATAATAAGTGATGAAATGGTGGTCATCCAGATAATGAACACATCTTATTTCTTGGTATCAAAAACCAACCATTTAGACGATGATCAGATTGCTCATTAAGTGCATAAATGTACCAGTAAGTGCACAGTTGACGGGACTGAATAACCAGGTCATCTCTCTAATTCTCAAACTCTGCACAGGAAACTTACTGGTAGTGATGTTAACCACGTCGACTCCACAAAATATACAACCAGGACTTGTTCTCTTTTTTTGAGGAGAGGGGACCCAGGCAGATTTTGGAGTATTTTCCAAGCAACATGCTCTTTTTCATGTTTTTAAGTGTGGCTCAGTTGTGTGGCACTCCTGGGCCTTATGTTATCCGCCAACATTTTTGCAGGATATTATTGGTGACATAGATCATGTTTCATTCCTTTGAAGTGTAACCAAGCGTCTGAAAGAATGGTTTGACCTTGTTATGATAAAGATTAAGAAACCAGAAAAGTAGCAAGGTTTGCGTCATAGCAAAGTCAACTCTAGCTTCCCTCCTACATAGAGGCCTGATCACTAAGTGCAGGATGGAATTGCAGTAAACTGGGTTATTGTCCAACCCCTGCCACTTGAAAAATGCACGAGGAGCCCAAAAAGTATCTGTCGAGGTAGTAGCCAGTGACAATCTATTATTGATTTATTCAAGTTAATTTTTGTATTGTCTATGTTCCTGCATGAAAAATTTAATGAAGTGCTCAGGAGGTGCTCAGCGGCACACAGAAAGGTTAAAGAACAACAAGAAAACAAACTTCAAGTTACCATGACTTTATTTTATTTATCTTCTTCACACCACAGCCAAAACAGTTTATATCAACAAATGCATGAGTATTAGTAACAACAACATACTGTACTTTCTAGACAGACACAAAAGGCCACTCAATTCAACAAATCAATCTAATAAAGCAAGAAATCTGTTCTTTAGAGAAACTGTGTTTACATCACATCCTCTCTCAAGCTTACGACAACATTCTCTGTAAAATATTATAAGTGCTGTCACATAACGCCTCAGCACTGAGGGAAAGTAAATGAATCATCCTGCTCAAGCTGTAATGAGCAGGTGTCTGAAAACAGGAGAGATAATGTGCACCTTTCTTTTTTTCTAACCTGTTGATCTCAAAAACTGAAAAAGGCAAACTTTCTTAAACCAAAACTCAACCCTGAATAAAAATCCATTCATAAAATGTTAAGTCGTAACATATCTAACACAACGTGTGGAACAACTGATTTACTACTATGTCTGAAAAGCATTACTACATATTTCTAAGAAACGGCCATTTTGACACGACAAATCATACTTTCCAAGATCTTTTTTATTTAAGCTGATCAATATATCCAATTGCATTTCATGCTTCACATTTATAGTAATCCTTAAGGGGGGACAAGAGATGTCTTATTACAGGAACACTCCAGGACTTTCCTAGCAGTCGCTGTCTCTGAGACCGGCCCATGTTGCTGACATCAGTGTAATGAGAAGGTAGACCAAACAACCTACAAGTAAAACAATGGTTATTCACTGAATGAGGGGTGAACAGAAACAGGTTTTTACCAATCAGCAGGGTCATACTAATGTAATTTGCTTCCAATGGACCTTTTTACCGATGTCATGCAATATCAACAATCCTTCATGTTTTACCTTTAAACAATAAATAACCTCCAAAGATTAATTTATGCCCCCTGGTATAAATCAAGCTGTGAGGCTTTTTTTGGTTGTTGTTGGAATGAAAAAATCAGAAGTGTCTGACATTGGTAGAAAGGTCGATTGGTATGTGAATAAGTAAACAAATTGCCATGTTGGTAAAGTTTAATATAATCAAATAATAATAGCATTGTTACCTCTCCATCTCTGTAATCCAAAGAATGTCATCCTTCTGTTGCCCATCACTTGCTGTAAACTGAACTGGGAATAACCCTTTCTTGGTTTGGAGCATAGAATTGGCATTGGTGGTTAGAGTCTGTACCTTAGTGAACTAAAACAATATAATGTCAATATATAACCAATCTATTCCCTAAACTACACAAGTAGCCTCTACCAAACCTCAAGAATTGTCAGGCCAGAGGTGAAAACAAGATCTGGAAAATACCCCTACCATGGGTGAAGCAACCATGTAAGCACATATACATGTGTGTACCTACGGAAACCCAGTGAAAATACACCATTTACTGTATTAAAATTATTACCAAAAAGCTTCTCTAATAATTCAGTCAACTGGATTAATGGTCTCTAGTGTTTCCTATTAAACCTACTATCAGTATCCCAAAGGTTGACATGTTAAGAGCACAAGTTTCTCAATACTCAACATTTTACCATGTTTTGATTTATGAAACTGTTTCCTGGAAAACATGGAAAATGGCATTTCCGAGCCCAAAACTAACGCTTTCCTGGGGGGCGGGCATGCCTTCCATGATTAGCACAAACATATACCCCTTATGCAATGCTTTTGAGTGGTATACAGTACCATTAAAGATCCCAAAAGTCACTTGTATTTTTATACCAAGAAAATACAAGCGAAAAGTGGGATATTTCATGGTGTACCACGAGAGAGCACTGCATATCCAATAATGCAGTGGCCTTCACAATCAATGTGACATACATGTGGCACACAATGGAAAGGTAGGATGTAGTACTGTTTAATATACAACAGCTTTCCTGTACTCTAATTGGCTGTATATTCTATGCCATGGTATCTGTACATACCAGTATACCAGTATATGTAAAGGATATCGTAGAGTTGCATCACAATACAGGTTAGCAAACTTCCAAAAGTTAGCCCAACTCTTCTTTCTTTTCAAACTTTCTCTTTGATGCATACTCATGAAAATTGCAGGCTACACCACTGCCTACAAACACTAGTTTAAATACTTTCTCTCACACCATGCTCCCAATTTTTGCGCATCCATTTTTTTCTTTAATTCTCTAGTCTAGTTCTTACATGGCATTCCATAAAGGAAAGCAAGGGCTGCTAACAAAAAGTTAATGCTGTTAACCCACAGAGAACACAATACTGCTCTATTTGAGTACAATGACATCAACACCTTGAAGAATGATAGAACTTTAATCAACCATCTTATTCGAGCTAAATAGCTGGCAAGCTATAGTTTGGATGACTGTACATCAATAGTGTATGTTAAGATATGAAATATACAATGGAATATAAAGAACAACTCTAGAGTCCAGAATAATGACTATTCTCTTAAATTACACCCTCTTGCTTTGATTTTGAAGTGGATGAAGTTAATAAAGCACTCCTCTGAATAGTTGCACAGAGCACACTGTTATGGGGGAGTGCTGCATTCTTTCATGACACTGCTGCATTGGTACGTTTGTCTTCACACACCATGTGTTGTTTTCAAAGTCATAGTATTCAACAGTAAGAATGTGAGGATGAACTTCACTTGCACCTAAAAAAACAAGTCTGTTCCATGGCACGTAATACTACCTCACCAGTCAGGGAGTGTGGAGTTGGCTATTAAACACCATTCATTTGTTTTTACATTGTACATTTCACATCGTACATTGTACATTACATTGTTCATTTCACGTAGTGCATACATATGACTGTAACCACCCACAATGAAAATGTTCCCATGAGCTGCTGCACCACATGCTAATCACCTTGCCTCTTTCATGTGTGCTATTCCCTCCCAAGCTCCTGTGATCATGTCATATCTTGAAGCATCAGCTCGGTTTCTGTCCATAGAATATGTAACACACCAACCCAAGGCATAGACGTACTTGTCACTAGAAACAAAACAAACACCTACTATTTGACCAAGTTGGGGGAGAGGAAAACATTGCCAGATATCAGAATCAATGTTGTGTCCATAAAGAGTGGTTTCTATGGTTCTTGTGCGAATGTTGTCTAAGACCATCATGACACAAACATCTCCTTGAAAAACAAATATCTTCTTGATCACTGTCAGTAATCCACTTGTAAAAGTATTTGCTGTTAAAGAGTTTTTAGGTATACTTGAGAAATTAAATGGAATCCAACGATTGAAGATGGCGTCATACCATTCACAGGACTTGAGAATGGTGGTAAAATTCACAGGTCTTCCTCGGCATGATACAAGATGTTTACCAGTCATTCCTGGGTCTGAAAGCTTGAACCACTCATCACTGTCTGGCATGTAACAAAGGGTCATCCTACACCCACGTATAAGAATTCCCTGTGATTCCTGTGCTTTTCTTGGTGCCTGTGGCCATGCAGTTAGTTCAGATGGTTGTTATATTAAATGCAGCACACTTGTCACGCGATTCATGTAATCTTCATAGAGTCCTAAAGTGATGACGTCACAAAAATAAAATTTTTGAAATTATGAGAAATGATGTCATATTCTTATAGAGGATCCTAAAAGATGCCCTCATCCCAAAAATTAGCTCTGAATTGCAATTCCCGATAGAGAGATAAGGGATCAAAGTTTGATAGCATCCCATACCAACCCTTCAAAATTTGTTTCAGTTCCTTCAGTTTAGAACTGGCTCAAAATTAGAGAGACTTAAATGGGGCAGTACCAAATTTCCATCCTTTATATTTCGACTGGGAATTACAATTAAGAGGTAATTTTTGGCAAGGACCCTTTTTTAAGGACGCTCTATTCGAAAATGGCGCCAAATCCCATAATTTCTCAAATTTATTTTTTTGGTGACATCACACTTTAGGACTCTATTGTCCACAACAAGATCATTTGTTCTGATATCACTCAACAAGTAGTCACGCGTTACAAAGGACAGTCGCACGTGGCGGGAAAATATAACGCCCGGGCGGAGTATGGGGTTGGACGCCTGGATGTTACTTACACAAGGTAGACGTGTTAATAAACCGCTGTACATGTTTACCTCCCTTGCTTGCAGTTAGCACGGTTAGGTTTGCTTGCGGTTAGTGTCACTCCAGTTTGCTTGCGGTTAGCGTCACTCCATTTTGCTTGCGGTTAGCGTCACTCCATTTTGCTTGCGGTTAGTGTCACTCCATTTTGCTTGCGGTTAGCTTTCATTTGTATGTTAGGGTAACTCTATATTAATTTATATTACTGTTCATTATATGTAGTTTAAATTTTCCACCTTCCGGCAGCTAGCAGCTCGGTGGTACAGTGGTAAGTAAGGGCACAGTGGCCCGGGTTCGACTCTCAGTGAGGGCAAATTTATATAGTTCCTTTTCGTCATAAAATAGTTACAAGACTTAGAATTTTAAGTCATATTTAGTTGACATACTGTTTCTTCGTATAGGAACCCGAGAGGAAGTCACCCTCAATCTACGCCCGTGAGGTAGTAACACCCGCACGTGGCGGAATAATTCCTCAAAGCTTCTCTTTCTCTCATCCCTGTCTTGACCAACCCACATTGTTATGATCTTAAAAACATCTCCTTCTGCGTTAATCTCGATCTCATCACTCGACTTTTCAAGTTCCTGAGCTGACAAATTCAAAAGTCTTCGGTCTGGGCGACCGCCATCAAGTGCGAATGTATGAATTTTCTTGTCGCCTCGCCAAGTTCGTTGAACTGATAGCTCTCGGCAAAGTGGTACACGGAAATGCAGTTTGAAAGAGACAAGTTCTGCTTCAGAAAACTCCTTGTGACAGTTTTTAGTTCCGTAAGAAGGAGGTTGTCAGCTGCTACCATGAGATCCTCGGCATCCGCTTAAGTTGATATTTGAACTCTGCCTGTGTAAATAAACTGCAGAATATGTTTCACAACAGACTCTGTTAACATGTCTAGCCGAATGACTCCTTCTATTGCCTCCTTCATGCCGCTATTCAGTAAATTTTCAAAGAAAGGACTTGCTTTCGACAGAACCTTTCTATGGATCTTGAACGCTTTCCCGTTCTTGATCAGCACAGTAACGTGGCGCGGAAGATTGCTTGTATGCTCCTTGTTCTTGTGATGACTTTCAGAGGCCATTTCACACTTTCCAACATAACTTGGATGGGAACCCATACTTTGGATTTAAAGTGTAAGTCGTACCCACTCGGAACTGATGGAACTGTCGTTTAAAGTTTTGTCCGCGTTCCACTTGCCAACATAGAGACCTGGGCATATTGTAAAATTGGATTGGATTGGATTGGATTGGATTGGATTGGATTGGATTGGATTGGATTGGATTGGATTGGATTGGATTGGATTTGTAAAACACGGATTTGTAAAATATGGATTTGTAAAACATGAATTTGTAAAACATGCACTGCCGGGCCCACTACCGGTAAGAACTTTGAAAATGACATTTGTTTGACTGTTAAATTGTCTATTTGTTTGCCTGGAAAATCTGTGTTTTACAAATCCTATTTAGAAATCCTTATTTTACAAATCCAATCCATATCTTTCGATATACCGGACACGGCGAATTGATCGACGTCGTCGAGTCCACCTCCAGTAGCGCCCTTGACACGCGGATCGCCAGAAGCCACCCGACCTAAAAGTCCGTTCTCGCCCGATTACGTTATAACAGAACTAAGAATGAACAACATATGGAGATCAGCGTGCCGTTTCCCAGAATTAATTTACATTTTCGCCCATGTGAGGACAAGGCAAACATTAGGCTCGATTTCCGCCGCTCTCTCGAGTCTAGTCTACGTCCCTAGTGCCTTCGGGGGAGGACTGCGAGCTCCTGTCCCGAGCAGCGGATGGTGGTCGAGCCTAGGCAGATATGACATAAGCAATCTCACTCATTTTGAACAAACTTTAACCGACATTTCGTTCACCAAGTTTATCAAAAATACAAATTGGTTTCGTCCCCTGACAAATCCTAGGGGTATTAGGGCTCCCACTATAAATCCCAGGGAAAAATCCCCAAAATCCTCACAAGAAGGCACTGACCAGAGATATCTTGCAATCCCACAAAATCCCCAGTAGACACAAGAAAACAAAACAATGGTCTTGAGGTCTTCTTGTAACAGACGAAAGAAAAAGTGAAGAAAAATTGACCTTGGCCGAAAAAGTTCATCTGTTAATCAAGAACGGTGGTATTCTAATAAATCCCCGATCAACATTGAGGCCTCTGATATTTTGATTTCCGCCGAATACTAATGGACCATTGCTATTGTTTTAGTAATCAAACCACTGACCATGTTTGCTGGTGTTTGCGAGCAGGCTCAAATCTGGGTTGCACTATTTTGGGGCTATCATTTTCTTCAAAAAGAATGCTGCCCAAAAATACTAACTGAGCAAGCGTGCGTTATAAATCTTCCTGTTTGTTTGTTTGTTTGTTTGTTTGTTTGTTTATTTATTTATTTATTTATTTTTTTTTTTGCATTGCAGTCTGGAATAAAACGTTGCTTTTACGCATTCAAGAGCAGAGAACAGCGTTTGTTCTCTCCAACATGTTACCACTAAGCGGCTGCCCAGGACTCCGTCGCATTGTGAAGTGTTTCCATCACAGAAGTGAAGTGTTTCCATCCACTCCAGATCCGAGCAGGCCGCCTCTTCAGATCTGGATATTGCATCATCCGGTTGAAGACAACAAGTGACAAACGTCTCTACAAAGATGGTGAATTTCTCGAGACTCTCCAAGACACCCGCAATTGCTTTGACTTCCAGCATGGTCTATTGTCCCATTTTATTAGCTAACTGGAACCATTTGGCTAATCAAATTCAGAATTCATCCCAAGTTAATTTGGAGCGATTTTTTGTAGAATGGGTCTTGTGTTTGATAACGTCACATGCTCAAAATTCACCCCAAGCTTCGTTTGCGAGTAACTTTCTCAAACTTGTTGTGCTTTCTGTTATTTTCGCGTGGGTATTCTCTTTATCTCTGCTGCTTTGGGAATTTGTGCATAATAAAATTACAATTTGCCTTTCTAATCTGAGGCTTGGTGGTGAAATTCTCGTCTGATGTCAACGTGCACTAAGGCTATTGTATCACACCGTCTTCTCGCGAGACCACGACGCCCTCGTTCCCAGGGTCTCTCAAAACAATTCTTAGCCTGATCGCAAGTTACACGAAACTCAAAGGGGGGCATCAAACGTAATTTGGTCGGTCTGAATTCCGGGGGATACTTGACCCGTGATTGTAAATAAGAGTACCCCTGGGGGTTTGAAGTCCTGACCCTGTGGAGGACAACACCCTTTTTTCAAGAACCCCGTTCAGGACAAAGAATTGGGAACCATAACCTTCTAAATGTCAGCAAACGTCTCTGATCTCGGATTGCTAAGCACCTTATAAACTACATTATCATATTTAACGACAACCACCCGCACAACAATAGGTCAGGTTCAGAACTCCTTTATGAAAGACTTTAGTAAAACTATAGTCGCTGTTCAAGACGTTCAAGGCAGTGAGGCTTAAAACCATACCCTATCCGAAGGCATGTTAACCGCCATATAAGGGAGTGCCCCTCCCCAAACCCGCCACCTTCTGAATTTAGTGCAGTTTGCAAGGTTTGTCAGTATTGTGTTTCATCTTTTCAAATAAAGTCAAACTTTCATTATACACGGTCGCTAAGAGCACCTGGTCCCGTGGCTCAGTGGACCTAGCAACGGTGATCTAATCGGGAGGTCGAGGGTTCACATCCCAGCAGGGTCAAATAATTTTTCTCTCCTTCGAATGGTCCCCCCGCCATTTCTCTTCTAGGGCCAACGCTCAGAAAGAAATACCTCAGTTGATTTCCAGCACTCCAAATTACTTTACAGCAAGAGAAGATCAGGGTACCTTGATCTTCTCTCATTAAAAGTTAATTATCGTCCTTTTTCACTATATATTATTTGGTTTGATGGCTCAGTACTGCCTTTTGAGCAGCTGGCAGCTCAAAAATAAGGTAACAAGTTTTCAACCGCTTCTCGCAATACCTAGTTTCAAATGCAACAAGAAGATCTGGCACAAAATGTCATAATTAGCCTGTAATCATTATTTGAAACAGCTTCGCATCTAGGTAATAAAACACTAGATACAAATAAAGTCTCTGAATTATTGAAATCGCAGTTTTACCCATGTGCTAGCTTTGCTAGTGTGTCCGTTTTTCAGTGGCAATGCACTTGTAGATACCATCTCTAACACGAAGATCGTTTGTGTCGTGTTCTCTGCTTACGTACCTTGGCCTGCCGTCCACAATTTGGTTCAAGACAATCTTGCAGACACAACTTGTCACCTGGTAGAGGAACGGTTGGCCTGCAAAATCAACAGTACAAGCGGCATATCACTGCATTAAGAAAGGAAATCACACTCAGGAAAAAAGCGTCTACAGAAACAACGCATGCGCCCAACGCATACTTGCACCCTACTTTAACCGTTTTCCACGCTATGCAGACTATGAACAAATGAAAAAACCTCGGAAGCGTTCACTCACACTAAATACGATGATGACAGCGCCATAACCTGAAGAAGTCGAAGTAACTACACTTAAGAATGTTCTGAGTGTCTGTATGAGGATTGTCTCCTAGAGGTATGATTAACGCGAGGTATGCTATAATCCATCTATGGCATGGCAATAAGTCGTCGTTAACGTCTGACTATAAACCTAGGAAGCTCACTAGGCTGGCGCTTTTCATGTCATAAAGTGATTAGCAGTATATTCTATTGCCCTGGGTTAGGATGCTACTCCATCGCAGGTAATCTCTCCTCTCACACACTCTATAGGGGTGGAGAGAGCCAGTCTGAGATTAAACTGACTTTCCCAAGAACACGACCCGGTGTCTGTGGCCATAGCTCAAACCCAGGCTGCTCGATCAGATCAAAACAACAAGGCGTTTATGGAAGACAATAAACAAATTGATTGAAGCTGTTATCCAACCAAGTTAGTTCTCCGTCATTTCATAACATGTTTGTTAACTGTGAAGGTGAATTAATCAACATGACACGAGCGTGGGACAAAGAAAAATTCTGAGTCCCTGACAGGAATCGAACCCATGACCTCCCGAACACCGGGCGGGCGCTCTATGCACTGAGCTACGAGAACTCATGTCGGGGACTCGTGTCATGTTGATTAATTCACCTTCACATTTCATTACCGAGCTTAAAATTCACCATCTTTATTAACTTATCATGTTTGTTAACTGTTGGGCTACCACGTCTCGGACTCCCACTATATATCAACAAAAGATAATTATTTCCACAAATTTTGGTTAAAATCACCTGTTCATTCCAGGCAGGTTTCCCCAGAAGTACCGTGCTCTGTGCGCAGGAGAAATCTCTTTTGCGTCTACAACCACTGGATTGCACTGAAACCAACAATCACTGTTATTTACTCCATTAAGATTAAAGTTACTAGTATCTAAAGAAACTGCTGGGCTGCAACAGCTGGCAAGTGACACACTTAGGTCAACAACAACTTCAAGGTGATAAAGGAAAAATATCTGCCAGAGCAAGTTTTATTTGTGAAGCCCACGAACGTTTCAATCCAGCGATGGGCCTTTCTCAGAGCAAAGATTAGTCAGCCATTGCATGTGATTTGAGGTACCAAGAAAAGTGTATGTTTTTAGTGCGTCTCGATTGTATATCTCCTCGGTCATAGGCTCCTTGTTTTCAGATTTTTCTCAAGTTTCCAACTAGCGCCTATTCTTGGACATGCCAGCACAAAAAGAGCGTCATGGGTAAGGAGTTGTTACACTGGTTCTTGTCTCTCTTCCGCCATTTGCACTGCAAACATTCGGCTACTGTAAAGAATTGGAGTCCATAGCACATAACACTTCCCTTAGTCAACAGTGGCGGATCCAGACCTTGAGCTAAGGGGGGAGGGGCAGTTTTCTTTTGCTTGCCCCACGGGCTTTTCTTCCTTCGGTGATTTTTTCTTTTTCTATCCAAAATAAGGGAGGGCCGGGGGTCCCGGGCCCCTCCCCTAGACCCGCCACTGGTCAAGGCACTTCATTAACATATCTCAGCGTTTCTGTCAAGTGTTCAGACATTAGACACAAAAAACTAACACTGTACATGTATATAAGACTCGAAGTTTTCCACTTCAAACAAAACAATTTGAAATCATGTTCAACTGAACAGCAAATAAACCTTCCGTATGAACAGGTAATTGGCCATAACCTCTTTCATACCTCTAAAAATCTTGAAATAGTGCTTTTATCTTCAGCTCTCATGCCAACAACATTTTCAAAAAGCCAAAAGAAAGGTCGTTCTAGTTCTGACTTGGGTCTCGCAAATTGAAGAAGCCTAAAAAAGTCAAAAAATAGCCGACCAGTTCCCTCTAAAAAAGAAAAGAAAAACAGCCATTAGTTCACGGCATCATGGCCAAATAACTCAATACAAATAACATGGCTGGCTGCTGACCACAAATGCCATTCTTTTCAACGCTTAGAAAAACTCAAGCAACAGATTGAAAAAATGCTTACCATTTTCCTAATTTCTCTTTTCCTACCACAAACATATCTTTTCTTATTATTCCTTTAAGTCTAACATACCACAAGTTTTGCAATAAACACACAATTTACTACAATTTAATTACTAATTAAACACGACTTTAGTACTGCGTCAAGAGACATATCGTGTTGTAACAGTTCTCTTTGCTGAGTCATGTACAATGGTAATAAATAGTTAACGCAGAGGAAAACAGAACCTAACTCTCGATATCAGGTTTGCAACAGTCCGTACGTTGTTGGACGAGTAGCATAACGTCTGTAATTCACTCAGTGAACTCACCACAAATTCCGCGTCTCACAGGATTAGCAATGGACAAGTCATTACATGGGCTTCCACCAAAAACAAAATCAAATGGTCCTAGCTCTTCCACCTCAAAAACAACCATAGATTGAGTTGTTTCTAATCACTGTCATAACTAAACTAAAGTGTTAGTAACCTTTCAGTCATAGCGCCGTATAAAAGTATCGCTATCATGATAGAATCAGTTGTTGTTGTTGTGGTTTTTTTTTTTTGACGGGGAAAAATACAACACTGCTGGCAAATAAATAAATACCTCAGTCATGATTTTTTTTCTGGCCACGGCTCTGTTTCAAGGTTGCACAATGCGAATCAAGCCAACGATTGTTGGATATACATGTAAAACCAAGAAGCTGCCTAAGCTGAATTAGAGTTGTTTTTGGTTTTACAAAGGACCGAAAACAAATAACAAATACACAGTGATTGATTCAACTAAAGAGAACCTGAACAACTAAACTGCCTGTTGAGATAAACATAACCTCTGTCACCTTATCCCTAGAGATTCCTTTGATGTCACCAATATGGTGGATCTTAGTTCCATGATGCACCTTGGCCACCTGTAAGATATGAAAGATACAAAAACAGTACATGCACAAAGGTTCCAAATTGTTATTTAAAATATCCTATATCAGCCTGGTTTATTCTTCCACAAATATTTTGCCATTAAATCGACACAATGATGTTAAAAAGTTGTCATGCCTTGAAATATACGATGTGATTGATCCCTTTCAGCGACCCAGCTTTATTTCTTCAAGTTGTACATGTAAACTGCTTGCTGGCGTGGGGGAGGCGGGGTGGGAAGAGTCAATAACAAGGCTATTCATTCTAGACAACCTTTCAATACCGACCTGCATCGCTTGTTCATCGATCTCAGAAGCACAGTACACGTCTATTTCAATACCAAGTTCTTTCAAAGCTTGGAATCCTGAAATTGTTAAACGAACCGGTTATATTGGAGTCCTCCCGTTTGACTGTAGTAAACCACTCTGTTTTTCAAGATATCACGGGCATAATTTCAGCTACGCGCGATCGCATTTCTGCAATAGTATTTATGCAGTTTGTTTTTATTTGCCAAAGGGGACTTGCAAATGTGCATTACTAAGGCAAATATCCTAACATAATAGTTCTTCCTTCAAGAAGCTGCGTTGAATATGGGATCTGACCCAGAATACGATTGAATGATGGATTCAAACAAAGATTCCTTAAAGCACTGGTATCAGTCACTACTCCTCCTTGTTATGCCTGACCAGTGTTGCTGACCAGCCAGCTGTACAGGTTAGTAGTTGGAACATTGTTAAAATAAGGTATATAGTGTACTAACCAGAAGCTATCCCATCAAATAATGACAGTACTCGGATTGGTCCGCGTTGCTCTGGAGGAACTGAAGGGAGAATGTGTGGTGCTTTCTGCAAATGATAATAAACAAGCCAAGCATGACAAATGCTCAACAGTGACAACCAACATAAAGTTCAGAAAATACCAACTGAATAGTAGCGACCCCTTAAAAGTAGAGTTAAGATTTAAATGTTGGAAGCAAATTCCAAACGTAGCAACCTTAACAGTAGCTTTCTGTTATGGGAAATATCAAATACAATTGTAAATAATTTGCTGTAGATGTCTCTGAAAACCAGAGTAAAGCTCTCCATTCTGTTCGCAAAAAAACTTCTGACTCCTCATTTCAATAGCTGATTGACTGTACAGTGTGTAAAGTGTATTTCAAACAATTACAGGACAACTAAGAAAGACCGAAATACAGTACATATAGTAGTGACTCTTGGAAAATGGGCTGCTGTATTCCAAAGTAACAAGGGCATTTAGGTTTGAAACTTAACGGGATATGATATTATTTGTCAAAATATCCAAACCATGAACTATAATCATCAAATGAACTATATAATGAAATTGTCACAACTACATTGAAAATTCAATTCTTACAAAGTCCTGTTCTTTGTCATTCATGAATAATTCCTGAAGCTTGGCTGACCAGTCTTGTCTTGGTGTGATAAGTCCTTGTGACTTTCCTGAACACATGTAGCACACCCACTTTTCACAAGCTGCAATCTAAACAACAAACAGTGATAAGTAGACGTTCTAAAATCATACCTTGACAGTGTTGGTTTCTTGTGACTGCTGTGTACCTGTTACACAGTCATGTGTCATCAGTTTGCAGTTATGTAATATCCACTAATTTCTGAACAATTATCCAAATAAGAAAACAACCCTTTCACCCTCACACTACTTTCTTTCATTTTCTTTTAAGCTGGAAAATGCTGCACCACTAAAACAACTGATAAAAAATGTGGCTCTGTGTATCCAGACATTTTGTTAATCCTCATAGCAAATAAGAACATTTTGTGTCCAAGATCATTCTCTCTTTCAACTCAAGTCTGTAAATCTCACACAGCTGCCATTCTTTACATCACTACGGCTTTGCGAAAAGGAAATAATTCTAAGGGTAGTCAATCCAAACCCTCCTAATAATAATGGGTTTATTACAAGAAGTGATGTTAGTGTGCATCCTTGGTGTACACATACACAAGAACCAAGGTATTGTCTTGATAAGTATAATTAGTATAATTTCCAGAGGTGAATATAAGAATTGGACATTCTGATTGGTCGAAAAGCTCATCAAATGACGCTATATTCACCTCGCTATAGCTTGGTTACTGAGCTCGCCATCTTTGCCATCTCAGCAAGTAAACATGGCGGACAGTTGCTGAATGAAGTTCTCATTTATTTGAAAGACATCACTCCAAGGACAAGATATTTGAAAGGATGGAGAATTTTTAAAATGACTGCTGTAGCCCTTGGACCAAAAATTTTTCAAGAACTCGTATTCAAGGCTTTCAAGAATCGTAAATGCAGTGGTTGTGTTGATCGCCAGCAGGTCAGATCGATTGACTAAAACTTATTTTTCTTAAAACTAAAGCTACTCATTTTTAGGTGATGATGACAACTGTGAATGAAGTCAACAACGATAAAACAAAGGTACCGGATAAATTTATCTTTTGTAGTGTTTCGCTTGTTTGTTTTACTGCCGAACTCGATGAGTAAATTGATTGACAATTGATGTACATGTAAGCACATTATTAAACCTACCGTTGCATGCGTGTATGCACACGAACAATTGCATCTGTGTTTTTATGTTTTAGTCTGTTATTTTGTAGTCCTTGATATTCACCTCTGAAAATTATACTAAAACAATTATTCGCCTCAGGCTCAGTGGACATTGGTGAATTTTCACCTCAACTTCGTCTCAGTGAATATTCACCAATGTTCATTTTGCCTTTGGCGAATAATTGTTAATTACCGGTAACATCATCACTCACTTCTGTCACAGCAGTTTTTCCACATAACATGCCTATACAGAGGCTACAGTATGACCTGCAAGAGCACATAAAATACACTTGTCACTTAATCATAAACACTTCTACTCTTTTAATGAAGCTAGGAAAAAGGGATTACTGCAAATGTTATAAACTAGGCTTCAGTTTAAGTCAAATATAGCAACCAGCATCAAATTTCTCACTGAACCGTTAAAACCATTGGTAATGTAAGTTTATGGAGGACAGAGAATATTAGCTACTAGGGGATCGTCAAATTCTCAGCTCTAACATGGAGTGGGAATTCTTTAAGTTCACTTTGAAAAGGAAAGCACCTCCAATCAAAGTTAATAGAGGGGACTGGTTATGAAGCCCAGCAAACATCAAAGGAGCAAACAAAGACGCCAAGATTTATGTTGGAGGGTCCACGACAGTGCACAATCTTTTGTTTTGCACTCATACACTATGCATGAATTACATAACCAACACGTCTCTATTGGTTAGTTCCTCAGTATAGAGTAAACAACTATTGTGTTTTGCGCACCGTCAGGGCCAAAAAAGCAAACAAAAACATACAACAAAGAACTTTGTCGGGTTTCATAACCATTGCCCTCTATTAACTATGCTCCAATGTTTGACACCTCCTGGGTGTGAAATTTGGGTTCAAATTAAGAAATCAAATTGAGAATTCATTCTATCAGTTATGGCATGTTATGAACTAAAGCAACTTGTAAACTAAACACATTCAAATCTGATGAGATCAAAACATCATAGCAGCATCAAAAGGTTACAGTGTAATCTCTAATGGTTTCAAAGAACATTCTTACAAACAAATTAAACAGAGTTTATCATTGACAGTTGAATAAAAGGAACAAGTCAAAGGTACATTGGGGTTGCAGAATCAATGGGGCATATTCCAAAAATGTTGCGGTTTCAGAATTGGAATGTAATTGAAAACTGTTTCACCAGAAATACTAGTAATACCACGAAGTAGACATTACAATGAGGTACAGCCATATCCACTTTAAAAATCCTGGTTCCACCCCTGCAAAGCAATCTACTGCATAACTTACTTTCTTTGCAAAATGCTACACATTGGAAAGTAAAGAAGGATAAGGAAATTGCTACTGTGAATATTAAAGATGCCTCTTAACCTGTCAGAGTGTAGCTTTTCCAGATTTGAACTATTAAATAGCTGTCCAGAGAGTTTGCCTTTATTTCTGCCATGACATTCACAACTTTTTTCAAAGTTTTTAAGTTTTGCATCTCCAAAAGGGGATCACCTGCCACCCAATCCAGCCCCGCCCACACCAACCCCAAAATCCGCCTCTGCATTGGCACAGCTGCAAACAAAAAAGTTGGTCTGGGAATGGTTAGGTTGAATCCCTAATTAAGATTCTAGAACGCCTGTTTAAAGAATGGTAATGCATGGTACTCAGTTAACATTTAACAATTGAATGCTTTCGTGCAAAAAGGGCATATATAGCATTTTGGGTCGATTTATATTTTTTGCAGGATTGAGTTAATTTTTGGCAGACTGACTTGTTTTGACATGAAAAGCATTGTTGCATAATTGGTTTTATTGATTTGCGCTTCATTTTCAAGAAATAACATATGCAAAAACACTCTGGTCACAGGGGGCATGGGTTTTTTTTTCCTTTAAGTACATAATTTGTGGTTTTCTAACCTGAAGCACCCAGTCTTATCGCACATAAAAACCTCTTTTCCATCACCACAGATGGTGCAGTACATCTAGAAACAAACAAGCGATTGCAGTTAAAATTGTGACTCGTGACTTTCATAATTATGATTACTGAATGGTACATCCAACATTTCTTAAATATACAAAGATCCTTGTAATATTTCACGCTGTATCACTGACTGTATAATATCAGCCTGATTGTGTTTCTGCCAATCTTGATGTTTACCAACATTACATTGATTTATAGGACATTTTAAACATTGCTCTACCTGTGAACCATCCTCATCATACAGATATACATTTTCGAGGAACGATGTCTACAAGACAAAAGGAAAGACAATTTAAATGTATACCCTAACAAAATGTCCAGTTGCCATAATCAAAAAGAACTCGGTATCATCAACATACCCAAGTGCTTTTGTTTTGAATGCTTACCTTACATTCTTTACACAGACCTCCCTCAAACAAAGGGTGTTGAGCACAAACTTTATTATCACCACATGCTAGACAAATTCCTTTTAAAAGAACAATAATTATCAATATATAACAGAAATAAAACAAGAAAACATGCACATAGCTAAAAATAACATTAAAATAACCAATAAATATTATAAGACAAAATTCTACAGGAAACTGAGCAATTTCAACTTTAAGTGGACGAAAACCTAACTACCAGAATAATTGTCAGTATATTACAGCCTTTTTGCATTTTCTAAAAGTTAAATTTTTTGCATGAAATAACAACAAAAATAATTTCCCATGGGAAGTCAAGGAAATAAATTTCAAAACTCAGAGAAATTGTGCAAACACAGGTAAAATGTCATTGCCAGTTTCATTTCACCAGTACTTTCAAGTGTTTCATCTGTATGTCAACATTTGTTTTTGACATTTGATTTCTTACGGAAATATATTTAAAACAGTCATAAGGAAGTTTGCAATACAATGTAAATTTTGTTGGTACCAAGTGTTTGTCCACTAGTTGCTCAAACGTCTGGTGTATTCCCTCACTTTTTTAAGGTATCAGTATACCTCAATTGACCACCTCAAGTTAGCACATTTTCATGCAGAGCCAATTTGAAATAAATATGTAGAAGGTTTAGAAATTTAGCATAAGAAAGCAATATTTTTGTATTCACCTTTATCAAGTTAAATAAAATGCCTCAATTATTATGGCAATGTGATTAACATTGAAAATGATTTGTTACACATCCATTCAAATGTATGTCCCTGCAGATTTCTTTTTAAACTGACCAACTGCCCGCCAGCTCAACCGGCTGACTGCCACTCACTGTTCATTGGCTATAAGTTGTTTATTCATTGTAATACAAATGCTAGTTACTCTGGCCATGGCTACAACATCCCAGGGCTCAAAATAATTTTCAGACTATGGCCGGTCATGTTGACCACCCAAAGTAATTTCAGCTCGGTCACATCTCATTTCTGACAAGTCAAGATAATATTTTAAAAAAAATTAGGTAATGTTTGCCTAATTAAACCCACAAATATAATTTGTTTGTCCAGTCTTTTAAAGACCTCCTTTTAAATTCTCCTAATACAAAGAAAAGCTTAAAACTTAACCAAACATAGCCTTGGCAGGGCTCAGCAGCTCAATGAAGTGGCATGGTGCCAGTGGAATTTTTGCCACCTGCCAAAGAAAAAGTATCAAACGGATGCGTATTTGATGAAACTTCGAATTTCTCAGTTGGTATATTGAATTCCATGAGCCGTTGTTTTGATGTTCTACAAAGTATTTATGTCCATCAAAACATAAATGAAACCAAATATGCATCATTAGATCTTAATTTTGGGCTTCAGAAATAACTGGCTAAACAAATATAGCCAAAGAAGAAGTTTCTGTTTCCTTTATTCTCACCCGTGCAAATGCACAACAAATCATCACGTTACTATGAATATGGCTACAGTTACACAACAAGTGTTTGGAAGTTTCTCAATGATGTGACTAAAATTAAGTTCTAAAGTGTAAGCCATAAAAAATCTAAACTCTCTTGTAGTCATATTAGCGAGAGTAGTTGTTCACTTGGAACTAATGACCATCATTCGGTAGATTTTACAACTGATAGTGGCTAGATTTTGGTCACATGCTATGCAGGAGTTGAGAGTGTCTCAAATTTCATTCTCGAACAAAATACTTTTACGGGTGTCTGGAAAACCCAAATAACAAATAGTGCATATAGTGTCCAATAGTGCAAATAGTGGTGAACAGTCGCGAATAGTGGCGAATAGTGGCTAATAAAGGTGGGAATAGTGACGTTCGGCAACCAGTGCCTCACAGTCAACCTCGCAGCAATGTGAAATGGGATTTTCCCGCTAAAAAGCATAGACACTTATCAGGGCAAATTAAAAGGTGTTTCTAAATGTAATTTCCTCTGTTTTCACCACTGCAAAGCATAAATACATCTTTATAATGTTATCTTCATGTTTTCTGTTTTCTCAATGTCAGCGATGGGCAGCCCTAGCCTGAGTCCTAAGAAGAAAAGGTAGTATATTCAGTGAAATTCTGTTGCTTATTTGGATAATTAATTAACTCAAGATATAGTTTAGATGTTGTTGTTTATACAACCAGTTATCAGAGCAGCTTGTGTGTGTCTTTTTAGTTGATAAACTAATCACAGAACACTTGGCTCACATTTGTACTTTACTGTTTTTTTTTTACACAGAACATGATTGGTCAAATCTATCAGCGTCTGTGGATAAACACTATAACTCCATGTGATCAATTTCAACGAATCCAGATCAGTGCTGAACTAAAGCGGTGACTATTGACGACTATTTGTCACTATTCGCCACTATTTGCTACTGTTCACCACTATTCCCACTATTTGGGACTGTTCGTACTATCCACCATTCACTATAATAATAATAAATAAATAAATATTTATATAGCGCCTATCCATGCCTGCTCTAGGTGCTGTACAATTCACCAAAATGAGCTGTACTAATCTTAATAATTAAAAATGTGCATTTAAGAAAGTAATAAAAAGTAAAGATCGCTAAGAATAATAAGTTTTCTTAAAAAGATGAGTTTTTGGTTTAGATTTAAAAGAACTTAGATTGTCACATGAGCGGATAGAAACAGGTAGACTGTTCCAGAGTTCAGGAGCGGAAACAGCAAAAGCTTGAGAACCATACGTCTTCAGGTGAAAATTCGTGGGGTTAAGAAGTAATAAGTGTGATGATCGGAGGATTCTGGAAGGTTGGTAGTACGTTACTAGATCTTGAATGTAGACAGGAGATTGTTGATGAAGAGCCTTAACAGTAAGTAATATAATCTTGAATTTAATGCGTTCAGAAACTGGAAGCCAGTGTAATTCTTTCAGTATTGGAGTGATGTGGTTGTACTTTCGGGAACAGGTAATAAGTTGGGCAGCGGCGTTCTGAACAGACTGGAGCTTTTTTAAAGCACACTTCGGTACATTGTACAAAAGAGAGTTGCAGTGGTCTAGTTTGGAAGACACAAAAGCATGGACCAGGATCTCGGTGGTTTTCATATATAAGAATTTCCTCATCCGGGAGATGTTGCGCAGATGATAAGAAGCTGATTTACAAATAGAACTGATATGCGGAAGCATAGTCATGGTACTGTCAAATATCACACCGATGTTTCTAGCAAATTGAGATGGCTGAATTATGTCTTGACCAAAATGGATCGGTGGTAGAGACTGCTGCGGGTTGCGTTTCGAGTATAGATAAAGAAGTTCCGTCTTGTCCTTATTCAGTTTTAGCTTGTTAAGAGACATCCACTTGTCAAGATCAGACAAACATTCCTCAATTTTTCCAACTGTATTAGTTAATTCGACGTCATTGTTTGTTGAAAAAGAGATATATAACTGAGTTTCTTCAGCGTAGAAGTGAAATTGCATTTCGTGGTACCATAGAATGTCAGCCAGTGGTGCAGTATAAAGTAAGTACAGGATAGGCCCTAGGACCAAACCTTAGGGGACTCCACATTTAAGCTCACAAGACTGTGATTTTTTTCCATCGATTAAGGTAAATTGTGTGTGGTTTGTAAGATAGGAACGAAACCATTCAAGGGCAGTGCCACAGATTGAAAACTTGGATTTCAGTCTTGTTAGAAGAATGTCATGATCAACAGTGTCAAAAGCAGCAGATAGATCAAGTAGCAGGAGTATAACACAGTGACAATCGTCAATGGCACGCAAAATATCATTGTGTACAGGTACAAGAGCGGTTTCACAGCTATGAAATCGCTTGTAGGCTGATTGTAGCGGTTCATTAAGTTGGTTGGATTCCAAGTAGTCCTGCAGACGTACTGCAACAACTTTTTCGATGATTTTTGAAATGACCTTGAGAATTGAGATAGGCCTATTAAGGATTTCGTGGTCCAAGGATGGTTTCTTGAGTAGTGGCAGTAAGACGGCAGTTTTTAGTGAAGGAGGCACATATCCAGATTCCAGGGACAAGTTTGATTATTGGCTATTTGCAACCATTCACTATTCGCAACTATTCGCTATTTGCTATTCAGGTTTTCCAGATACCCTAATACAGATACAGAAACTGATAAGGCCTTTGGCTTTTTTGTTGGTACATAATTATTACACCTTTTGTAAAAGTAACTTTTATCGGTTGGTTCTAAATTAGATACTGGGTTCATGCTCAAGGTTACATTTACCGCTTGATGGAAATGAAGCACACTGCAAAGTGGGTGTTTTGATGTCCCAGAGTCCCATAGTGTCTAGCGTAAAGTTTTGTTTTGGCATCTTGTTCATCGATTCTTGTGCAGTGAAAGTGAAAGAAATGACAAATATCTTGACCTCTGTAGAGCAATACATGTACCTTTGAAATATATGCCAACAAAGAGAGGTGCTCTGTGACAAGGGTGGGACAGTCAAACAAACCTAAAGCGCCACAAAAAACTGAATCTGATCGGATTGCCTTTGCCGTACAGAAAACCTCTGCTTTTCAAAAGGCTGAATAGTTTTGCATTCTGAATTGAAAACCTCTGCCGTCCTAACAGATGAAATTTTTTTTTGAACAGATAGCAGTAGTTGTTCGAACGGCTGAATATTTTTCTGAACGGATAACCCCAGCCATTCAAATGGCATTCCTATCGATCTTGAACACATGACAAACAGCAAGCAAACAGCTTTTAGCCATAGGAACAGCTACCCATTGGTGTATGTTTTCATGTGAGAGGTCATAATAAAAAAGTGATTAAAAATCTAAGATTTACAGTTGAGGATTTGATTTTTTATTCAAGAATGAACCACATGACCGTCTCAACATGATGTGACCGGTCAACATTACCGGTGAGTGAAGTTTTTGGCCAGTCAAGTCACCATTCTGGTCAGACGTTGTCTGTTGACCGGCCGTTATTTTGAGCCCTGCAGCCAGAACAATAGTCTGCTTGGTTAGGGAAGCCTACTCACATGTAAGCCTTTAATGACTTCTTTATACACTTCCTTTACATTATTACTATTTTGTAATAGTAGTAATTCTTGTTTTTAGCAGTTAATATATAAATGTAAAGACCTTCCAACAACTAAATAAAGATTTGCGCAGTTGCAGGCTAGCTGGATGAGATTGTGTTATTTACTCTTATGAGATGGTTGAGGTACAAAAATAATAAAATCTTCAAAAGATAATCTAAAAATGATTCTGACATTAAAGAGAAACTAAATACCAAGTCATCATTATTGTTTCTACTGAATTAAATCAAACTCTGTTACCTTCTACTTTCCTTTCACCAGTTCTTACAGCATCAAATAGTGCTAAAAATACAAATATTGAAATTATATCTTGATATTTCAAACATGGTCATTAAGATGTGCTTGGTGCAACTGTCAGCTATGCTGTAGGATGGTTGCTGGAATAAGATTGACTAATACCCCCCCCCCCCCCCCCAAAAAAAATAAAACTGAAACTATGGGTGATAGAACATTAAGTTTGAGTCTAGATACACTGAACGATCTTGCCGAAACAGAAAATAAAAAGGCCACTGTCTAGTATAATGACCTAGAGATGAAAACCATATTAAACAAAGAAGTTATTGCTGATTTGCAATAGGCAGGTACAAAAGTCGGACCACCAAACCACCATTTTGTATTTTTAGCACCAGTTCCTCTTGGATTGGAATGACTCTTTGATACTCCCCACCCTAGGGACAAACCACGTGACTTTGAGGTGGGGGGGGGGGGGGGAGATTTTAATCCTTTCATGCACAAGGAAGTTATTTTGATCCTAGATGAATTGGTGTTTCAATTTCCTTAAATTTTATTTATTTTTTTATGATCCATGTTGATCTGAGTTGAACCAAGTTGTTCTGACCCAGACTGGTGGTCCGAGTTGATCCGGTCCGACATCTGACATTTGCACACTGAAAAACATGGTTACTACTGTACATAGCAGATTAATTGTAGTAATGATAACATGATTATTATGTGCAGAAAACTTTACCTTTAATATCTTCTGCCAGATTTGGTTCACTGACTGGTTTGCCAAACCTTGTCTTATGATCAGAAGTTAAAGGCATTGTCTCTGATGTCAGGTCCACTTCAGTTACAGTGTCTGCTGGTCTGTGCATCACGTCTGCTGCGAGTTATTGATTAACCAAACAGCATTAATTATAAATTAATTCTCGACCTGTATCTATTCTTAAAGAGAGCAGCCTGAACTTAACACACTTACGAGAAAATAATTGAAATTGAAAATAATTCAGTTGTAAGTAAAAATCATTGTAAATTAATGCAGGCATCTGAAAGAATTTTTGGGGGTATGGCATTTCTGCAATATTTTAAATATTTATTGCTTTCGACAGAACGTAGTTCTAATCGCGTAATCAATAACAATTCGAGACCCGTGAATCCATCTATCTAGCTATCTATCTGTCTGTCTATCTATCTCTTGGGGGACACTAACTTGGCCCCCCAAAAAAATTATTCAGGGGTTAATGACGTCATGTCCATGCTTGTCGCGTCTCCATGTACTCATTGCGTCTCCATGTGTTTATCTGCTGTTACCGGCAGGTTGCATATTTAAAGTTTGAAGTTAGAGTTATGGCGTTAAATGACCTTATCGCTAAGACTTATCGATGTCTTCACGAAATGTGTACGACTTTTGGGACAAACACAAAGGTACGGTTTGGCTGCCTGTTGTCTACCATCTTGACTTCGACCAAAAACCAACACTGCTTTGTGAGGAATAAATCGATGGAGGAAATGTGTTGTTTCACTTTGCTGGCTTTGATTTCTGTGTGCAAAGTACATTACTTTAACTTACCGAGTTGTGTAGCTCAGCAAATGGCCATGATTCGTGGTTATAGAACCATCTTACCGAGTTGTCTAGCTCGTTATAGCGGGTTAAATGAATGGAAACAGAAGCCGCACATTTAACTAGAGAATGTTGGTATGTAAACAAACACCTAGAAAGACTGTTCAGCTAGTTAAACGGTTTATTAGTGAATAACAGTTTATTTATTTTACATGAATGTAAATGATTATGTTGTTCTCGTCCCCTTCAGTCCCAGGTCATTGAAAGTAAATTAAAAATAACAAACAAAACTTGGCATAGCCGCAGAGCCTGAATTACAAAATTCTGCAAACCAAACTGAATTTGCCTTTGGGCAAATGAGAAGATTTTCATGAATGCAAATTGAATGGGAGCTTTAAAATTGCTTACAGGCCAGAGTTTAAGCTTGATCTTTTGTTTACGTTTTGAATTCATGCTGAGTTTACCTCAAAACATGAAATTTTGAAGGCCTACTATTTTTACGAGTCTACAGAAACTAGCGCCATCACGCAACGTTTTGAACAACAAATCGGCCATCGTAGTCTATATAAGGGACCTCTTCACTGGCATGGACTTTGACACTATGATATATCTGTCTGTGTAAAACCTCAGTTGTTCATGAAAAATGTTGATTTTAGCAATACACAGAGTGTGATGAACGCTCAATGATCTATTGTAGTCTTACCGCAGTATTACGTAGTTCCGTTCTAATCAAAGGAACAATTCAGCCTTATAGTTTCTGTACGTGCACGTAGCTATTAGATTTGTCAGTTGTATCCTTGCTTTCACCACGAACGCAAGTCACCTAAGTTGAAGAAGTTAAAAGTGACCGCCTAGTGAAGCCAAAGCAGTCTACCTTTAGAGGCAAGCGTAGGACTGATATGTAAGTGTTGTCTTTACCTTTTAATAGTTAGTTTCCACGGAATTCTCAGTTAGTTTTCTTATCGATCGTATCTTATTAGTTATTGCAATTCCATATATAGACTTGCTGTTTTCTACTGCCCTGCAGTCATAAGGTTTAGGTTAGTTTTCTAGTATCGTCGCAGTTTAGTGTAAGTTAAGTACATAAGTATCACGTGGACCTCAATGCTCGCAAGAAGAACTGTTTCTTTAGTAGCTTATGCTTTATTTTTAATCAAATTTCAGTTTACGGCTAAACAACGATTATCGCAATTGGTGTCAAGGAAATAAATCAATTTGTCCTACACATCAGCGTGCTTTATTTCGTCAGCCCATAAAGTAGTCCTATCTTTAAAAGTTGTCTTCACCGGCTCACGACACCTCTAGTTCGCTCGAGAGTCGTCGGCCGCTACACAGAGGTTGAAAGTCAGCTAGTTAAATCATTTAAGGTATATATATGAAAGTGACCATGTCAAACGCACTCATGATGTTTGATTGCTACTAGTTTATATTCTTTGTTTGGCAATCATTAATTACAGAGTAGTGTACACTTCCTGCTATGTAACTAACCAACATTTTTCATACTCGTAAACAAATAATTAACAGGACTCATTCAGTAACAGTCACAGTGAAATAGGTACACTGGAATTCTGATTTCTCAAGCCAAAAATGGTTCAGAAATGCCAACTGCAGAGGTATTGCTTCATCCCAAACAACCAGCTGCGGGGACGTTCATAGAAACACTGCTGCAGCAGCTTTTTTGTTGTAGCAGATCTTTATTTACAAACAAACATAGTTTATATATGTAACAGAAATTTGCAGAGAGAAACCATTGGACACTTGACCATGTGGCATGACAGGAAGAGGGTCTGGCTCGTTACCCCCAGGGGGTTATGAAAAAAAGTGAACCATTAAAATAGAGAACAGAACATGTCTGGAAGTTTTAGTTTTAAAAATTTTCAAAGCCAGAGTTACTGAATTTTTCGTTTAAGTTATCAGGACTTTCAGTTAATTCAGGGTTCTAGAAATCATGATTCCATGACATAACATTAATACATATAGGTCAAATCTATTCTACATACCTTCAGTTGGTGCAAAGCCTTTAGGACCACTTGGTTTAAAGCCAGTAACTGCCCACTTCACCATTACATCTTCTCTCTCCCTGTCAGTAAGAGCTTCATCCTTTTGCTCTGAGCTTTCCTTTTGTTCAATCTGTGCTTGTCTCATTCTGCCACCTTGCTTGTTTTTCCTTAGTTGCTGATTGTCAGGCTTTGTGAACACTTTTCCACACCTTTTAGCTGCCACCTGGTACAAATGTAGATTAATGAACAAAGTTTCTACTGGTTTTACATCAATATTGCTTATATCTCCTAAGATGTATATTTAAATACCTTGACTTGCTGTGGTTCAGTATTACCATTGATAATATATAGATTTAGGCAAGCCTAAAAGCGGAGCTCCTGGGCCGGGTTGTTCAAAACCCAGTTTAGCTACCCCGGGGTAGATCAGAATTTTAATTTTAATTTTGTAACTTTGCAGTGAGGTTTTCTGTTTACATTGTTTGGCCTCATGTTTTGATTTTGAATAATCTCAAACTACACCAGGAGCCCATGACCCAAAAGCAGAGAAAATATTTGCATAGAAGAAAGATTTACACTTCAGTTAACTGTTAATCCTGGGTTAACGTTAACTGGCTTTCAAACAACCCCGCCCTGATTACAACAAATTAACCTAACATGAGCCCACGATCTAATTGAAAACCAGCACTTAGTCAGCGGTCAACTTTAAAAGAACACAAGACCTTGATGATCTTTAAACCTGAGCCTACGATATGGTCACGTGATACTGGTCAGCGGATACCTTGTTTTGACAGGTGTCAAAATATCAGGTATAAGCTTTAAGCCAAGACTGCATGACTTGGTATTAGCTGGGGTATGGCTGCCATGTTGCAAGATGTTGTTGGCGTCGTTGGGCGCACACGCCCGTGATCTATGCCGCTAGCCACGTTAACCATGAAGAAAGAGTTGCATGGTTTTCTATTTCTATGCATGCATGTGATCCTGTTCCTATAGTTATGGTGCTCCGCTTGGCGGACCTTTGGGCCACCAGAGCTCTGCTATAATTTAGTATTTTCCTTTGTTTTATATACATTTTCATATGTATTAACATTCACTGACCCATACAAAAGAAAATTTCAATATTGTATGAAGGTTTAAATTGAACCACAGCATCAGCATACATAGTAGTCAACTGCTACTGTTATATCAGGCAGCAGATATGTTGGCAGGTCAGTTTTAACCACTATACACTTTACATACAAATAATAATATGAGGGGGTATGGGCAGGCTCTGACCACCACAACGCCGCAAAAAATTAACAACCACGGCATCACCGCAAGAGAAAACAACAAAACACTGTCACCACAACATATGTTTTTAGCCTCATGACTTGACATAACAATGTTTCCAGGAAGTCAGACATCCTGACAGAAACTGGTATTTTCACAGAAATAAACTACGTAGTTCAGTTTCTTTGATCTTTGGTCTGAGAGAGGTTAAACAAGAAACCACAGCACTGCAAATAATTTCATTTCACAGAACACCATAGGGTGATAAACACAACCATCGCACCCTGTAGGGTTTGACATCACCTCAACACCACAAGGTGGGATTTTATTCACCGCGTCACAGCGGCAGAAAACAATCAACAATGCAAAGTCCCACATCCCCCTCTAATATTAACAATTGAAATTTTAAAAAAAAATTTTCATATCTAAGAACAATCAAGTAATTACGTATTATAAAATATTGTCACAAACTATAAACTGGTCCTTACAGATGATAATTAAAGCATACATCAAAATGAAACTTACAGATTAGAAGAATACATAATACATCAGGAAAGAAAGCCCTTGCTGCAGCATTTTAATTTTGCAAATAAAACTCAACAGCAAAGTTGTCATTAAGTAAACGAGAGCATTATCCTAATTTAAACCAAGGATTAATCACATTCAGTGGCAGGTCACTTGAGGTTAGCACACCAGCAAGGTGGTAATGAAGGACTACTATCTTACAAAATGAAATCGAGAAGTTAACTTCTTGGGCCAAGACATGGCAAATGCAGTTTAATGTGACCAAATGCCACACAATGAGGTTATCACAGAAGAAAGAATCTGTATTGACAGGCTACTTTACTGATGTTCAGAAGATGTCCCTGGTGACAAGCCATCCCTACCTGGGAAGTATGCTAACCAGTGATTTAAGATGGAACTCTCATGTTAGTAATATTGTGATTAAGGCTAACAAGTCACTTGGCTTTGTTAAACGTGACCTATATCCTTGTTCTGAGAGTACAAAGCGTTCTGCATATGTTACCATCATCAGACCAAATCTGGAGTATGCCACAGCTGCATGAGATCCCTACCAGCAAGATCAGATTGATGTGATTGAAGCAGTTCAGCAACGTGCAGCTAGGTTCGTCAAAAGGGACTACAGTAGAAACTCTGTTACAGGAATGTTAGAGTCACTAGATCTAGATCCTTTAATTGTTAGATGTAAAATCATAGATTGAATGTATTTCAATCAGCAGTTGGCAACTCAATTGCACTGCCAATACCTGATTAATTTTTACCCAAACAATGTATTGATCAATCATTTTCTAAATTCTCCTTTTTACCACCAAGTTGCAATGATGATAATTATTTTTATAGCTCCCAGACTGGAATTCTCAAGATCATTGTGTCTCATTAATTAGAAATGATTAATTTGTATTTACAATTAATTTATTCGTTTTCCACATTTATAATTATGTCATTAGTTTTTACAGCGTTTCACGATCAATTTACTCATTTTCAATATTTATTTACTTATTTATTTATTTATTTATTTATTTAGTATACTTTATTTAGTATACTTTATTTTTTATCCTTTTGTAAATTTATATTGACTGTTTGCGAAAGCGTCATCAATTATTAAATGTAGATGTAGGTGAAAATATATAAAAGGTCCTTATAACCCAGTTTTTTAGGATACATGCTCTCTCTCCCACAAACAAAAAAAAATTCCCTACAGAAAGATCCAGATGTGGGCGTGATAATCACTCTTAAAATATTTATTGATCTTTACCTCAGGTGTCTAAACAAATTTTAATGCAAAACTTTAGACAAATTATATGAAAAAAAAACGTGTTCCATCTACAGAATACACTTTTGCAGAAATCAAGCTCATTTAAACAAAACCAGTCACTTGGAAATGACCTGTTGAGTGACTGAGTAGTAGTATTTGCACCAGAATGTATCCAGACTTTCCAGATTGTCCATTGTTTTTGTTGTTCTTGTATTTGCTTGTGATAGCGGTGGTGGTTTTTGTCTATAATTTATGAGATTTCATTTGTAATATTATTCTATTGAAGTGTGCAACATACCTAGTGCTGAAAGATCTTTTCCTCATTTTGAAAGGAATTCCTTACCTCTAGGCTAGTAATGATGGCTTTCCTATAAAGTCCTCTCATTTTTGGAAGGTTGAAACTTTCACTGAACGGAGATAGTGGCCGTAAACACTGCACAGGAAGCTACAAGCAAATGATTTAGTCAAGATGAGTTAACCTTACACTTTTAGTACGTAATATAATTATCAATCTCTGAGACAAATACTGTTTTGCAGTTTGTCAGAATTATAAAAAAGGAAATAAGCATAGAAATTTCTGATGTATTGTCCATAATAATTTTTTTTAATATCAGTTTGTCTTCCTCTCAGTACATATATTTGAATTCAAAGTTGCAAATCTATAAGAATAATGTGGGGAAAAATATAGACATTAACCCCAGAAGTAAAAACTTGCTTAAAGAAAAAATAAAATAAAATAACAGGATTTACAGTGTGGAGATTTTAATCTTACAAACCATTGAAAGCTTGTTATCTCCAAACCACTTGACCCAGTGAGTACTTGGTGAGGGAGGAGCTTTTTGTGCTTCATTATATGAGACAACACATCCAGGCCACCAGTCATAGCCCTTTAGCCGGCCCCATATCAATTGGCCAAAAACAAAGTCAGCTGCTTCAGGCTGTTGTGACAAAACACATGTTTTTGACACTGTAACTAAATATATCATATCAAAACTTAATTTTAAAAACAAATAGCATCATTGTTTCAAATAACGAGAGTGATACTTATCAGTCTCTCGACTTAAACAAACAGAGGACCATCCAATACCAGATCATAATGCAACAGCTAGCTGATATATTAAGAGCTGCTAATTTTGAGAGGAGAGGAAAACAGTCCGCCTTTAAGCAAAGCAAGGTCAGAATCAACAAAATCCTTAATCCACCAGACTCTCAGCCATAATTAACCTAAGGGCACATGCTCCTTCCTTGAAAAGAAACTGGGAAACATTCCTACACAAGATCAACTAATAAAACATCAAAATCAACACAGCATTTTAAAGTTGCCCAAACCTGAGATTCAAGTGCCACACCATAAAAATAAAACAGTTGAGGAGAGAACCAACTATGAACTCAACCCACATATAGCACTGGGCCACAGTCAAACCCAGGCCACACTGGTGGGAGGTGAGCACTCTTAACCCTACACCATCCCTACTCCCTATTGCAGGGTTACCCTCAGCCACCAATTTACAACCTGGGTGGAGAGAAGCACTGTGAGTGTCTTCCCCACAAACACAACACAATGTCCAAGGGAAGGGTTCAAACCTGGACTGCTCAATCGGGATTCAAGTGCACAGTTGACCATGAGGCCACTGCACCCCCACAAATGTTAACAAGAATTTGTACAAAAACAATGAGCAACAATTCCACCAGATTTTTTAATTAAAATTATGTCACACTGGTTTGGAAAAACCATCAATTCTCAGAAGTGATCAGCATAAAAAAACATTACAGTAGAACCTCCACTAATGGCTGCCTCTCTACAACAGCAACTTTCTTAGGTCCTTGCAGATAGTCTATACATTCACTCTTATTCTAACCTCTGTACAATGACCACCTCTCCATGATGGCAATGGCCACAGTCACTAAAACTCATCGCAACTACCAAAATAACCTCTCCACAACAGCCAGTTAATCGGTGACTAATAAACAGTGTATTCAAAACCCTATTTATTTTTTCAAATGGTCACCAAAGTTGATCCATACCATCAGGTTAAAGATATCATAGTAGTTCTTGTTTTCATGTAACTGTATTGTCTCACCAGGGTGGATGCATACTGTAAATCCTCAAATTAGTACCCAGACACTTATTTCAAATTTAGAGGACACAGGGCACTTATTCGAGGGAGGTGTTTAATCTACGGGGCACTTATTTAATTTCTCCAAAATTATGGTCAGATATGATCACGTTTTTTGTAACATATGTATGTGTCAGTCCCTCAGAAGTCTCAGAGGGATCCTGTCTCTCTTGAAGAACCATGTAATATAACCCCTTGAGCCGGTCTAGGCCTGCTGCACAAGGTTGGTTGGCTTTAGGCAATGAATCAGCAGATCTTCACTACCATCCGTTGCAATGGTCAATGTGCAGTGCTTGAATAAGTTGATGATCACTTGTTTGTGATTGAAAACAACCAAAACTATACATCCTCTGTTGTCTCAGCACTCTTCCATAAGCCAGGGGGAGAGGAGGGGGGTACTCATTCAAGGGGAGGCACTTAGTTTAAATTTTGGCCGAAATGAGGGGTGCTCATTCAAAGGGAGCGCTTATTTGAGGGGAGGCACTAATTCAAGGATTTACGGTATTCCACATATTTTACATATAATTATCCATACCAGCATACAATCAGCAAGCTGAACTTTTGGCACAATAATATTGAATAAAAAGCAATGATAATGATTTGCCAGTGAGGTGGTACAAGCAATGACAGATTAACCTGGGTTATTTCAGCCAAGAGGCCTTTTGCATGAACCGGTCACATGGAACAAAATCACACATGATGGTGAGCAAGTTCCGCAGTGGGACAAAGGCAGATCCAGGTGGACTGGTACGAGTGGCATTGTTTTGGAAGTCCCACTGTGCAACTTGCTCACCAGCATGTGTGATTTTGTACCGTGTGACCGGATCATGCAAAGGGCCTATTTCAGCCAGTATAAACTCTGTACAAATGTACCCAAGTTTAAGTAACTTGACCTCAGTAAATGTTTAACCCAGCAAATGCTCAAGAGTAAATGCACCATAAGACTTCTAATATTATCATGCCATCACTAAAACATATGGTACAAAAAAGGTAAAACAAACCTCCTCCTTAGGTATCTGCTGCTCCCTAGAAGGTGAAATTCTGTGCTTTTTAACCTCTACAGGACTGATAGAAATAATTACATCACTCTTCAGGCGGATCTTTTTCTTTGATTTGTAATCTGAAGCTGAAAATTCAAGTCTTCTCTTAACCCTTGGTTTTTTAGTTGAAGTACTCCCTTTGATCGTGTCCAGGTCAGAGGGGGTTGACTGTTAAAACCGAGAGAGACAAAACTCAGTGTTACAAATGAAGTCATGAGCTATATATGACCAGAATTTAAGACAAGTTCAGGTAACACTAAAATGATCTTCACCACACAAAAGGAGATATATATGTTATTTGCTGGTGTGAGGTTTGTACTAAGAAAAACTTTGGAAAGGTCTTAAGTATGGCCCAAGGCCGTAAGCTGAGGGCAATATTTTATTTATTTCATTCAAGTAGTTTTAAAATCCAAGTGAGCATTATAACTATGTATTAAATCCATGAGTATAATCACTGAAAACAAATCTCTCAGGAGTTCTGCTATTTAATGAGTAAGGCTTGAGGGAATATTTTCATTACAAAAATCAGTGAAATGTAATAAACTATGTTTCAACATCGTCGGATGCCATTGTCAAGTAAATGTGTGGGTTAGTTTTTGCATTATAAATAGATCTACAAGCTATGTACATAACATGGCAAAATATGTTAAGTGACAAGAAAACAAGAAGAAGTGACTATTAGGACGCTATGTTAAGTAAACAAACAATTTTTCTCCGATTGAGTCTGACTGAGTATTAAGTACAGTAGTTACTTGACAATGACATCCCACCACATAATTTTGTGTTGAAAATAGTTCTGCTGTTCTTATTAATTTATTATTATTTGGTAGTTTCAAAAGTAACTTCATGCTAAAACAAACTCTGAGCAAAATCTCAGAAAAATATAACATTATTTAAGCCAAGAGAACTGTTTTTAGTTACAGTTACAGTTGCAGTTACAGTTAACATATATAAGGAATTTCACATCCTTCACACTTGTGATACTTGTCTCAAACTTGGGGTCTAAATGATCCCCTTGGAAAATGGCACGATACTCATAGAAACCCCAAGGATTTTTGAGCAAAAGAAAGACTGCTCATAGTCAAAGAAATATTCCAAAAACACACCAAGCAAATGGTAACACACAGGGTTGTTGTTAGTCATAACGAGGACATACCAAAACGGCAGTGCACAGGTCAACAGCTACCATTATTTGTCCCCTCCAAACACAGCCATCTTCTCAATAAGGGAGTATCCTAGTGCTGCTGAAATAGCCTAATTTTCTACGTACTTCTCCTCTATCACAATGACCACTTTCCCCTCACCAGCACTCACTTTCACATTGAAATTTTAGTTTATTATTGACACTAGTTTCAAAAGTAGCTTGATGCTAAAACAAACTCTCGACAAAATCTCAGAATATGAGATTAAGCCAAACTTACTAACGTATGCCTTGCATAATAAACTTCGTCGTAAAGTAAATCCGTTTTCATCCATCGCATTGTTAGTAATCCTAGCCTTGCAATTGGTCCTTATCATCTGTTATGTACTATCTATTTTTAGTTCTCAAAATCTTACACAAAGTAGATAAATGTGTCCCTCAGGATACCATGAGTGTTTAATTAACATATTCGTTGGGATGGGCCAGTGGGCCTTGCAACAAATTCTCATGCCATAGAATCGTGTTTGATCCAAAAAAAAAAGTGTGTTGCACCATGTATGAGTGCTAATTATATTTTTGGAGCGGCTTATTTGACTTAAAGTGTTTGATCTTGGATCTAATTGGGTGATTTCTGAAATTACACATTTGCATAAGCTTAGCTTGTGTTCCTCTGTGAGGCATGCCACTTCAACCATTTTTGTTGTGCACTGTCATAATAGACATAATGGGATTACCATTTAAAAATTAAACAACGTTTAGAGACAAAAACATTCATAGCTACGGCTTAACACATTAAACAACAGCTGAATTTACGTAAACTAATCTCGATCTTTGTATCTTGCACAGTGGTACTGCAGCGATATATACTAAGATAAGCTAACTTTTAATTTAACTCAAGCTGACATACTTTAATCATAGCTCCCTGAGAATGTTGCTGTAAATTCCTGTATTGCAACTTGGAACGAAAATCGTCAATCTAAGCCACTTACCGCCATTTTAGGTGGGCAATCTGATCTGAAAATGGTTTAAGTATGTACGCACAATTTGTTTGAAAGCAGCTTTGTGTTTTGCATCGGTGCACAAAATCTCTGGGCCGGGTAAGGCGAGCATTCCGAGAACAATGGTCCTGGGTACAAGAGTTACATTTTGTGCGGTACTGTCAACATGAGTACAAAGTAAACAGCACTTCTCATTGAAAAAAGCCCAGAAATAGCAGTACATTTTGTCGTATGATGCTTTTTAAAAATGATATTACATCACGTTACCCTGGTGAAACTAGCCTCCCACGCAGACGCTCGCACGGGGGGCATTTACCATTCCTAGTGCCAGGCTTTGGCGAGGTTTTAAAAATTCTGGTACCCAGTCCAACTTGCCGTGAAATAAACAAAGCAATGTCTTGAATTGTATCCCTTGTATGTTCCCTCCTGGGTTAGTCGCCTCTTAAAGTTTGTTGAAACACGTAAGGGATAATTTATCTTTTATATGGGACGGTCGGGATTTGATAGATTGCTCCTATGGTATAAGGTCAACCCCTCCCCTCCCCACTAGCTCCCCCTCCCCCACCTCGCTTCACCAGAAATAATGTTTTTCCGATCTACCACACCCACCCTCCACCCCCACGACGTTGGATGGCTGGGCCCACCCTCTAAAAACCTGGAAGTAAAATGTGATTTTTCCTGACTGTTTTCTGGGGGTGCTTTTTTGAGCTATTCCACAAATTGGAGGGATATTGTCGATCCTGTGTGATACAGCGCCCCCAACTCACCTCCAAAAGAATGAATGATCCATTAAAACGTTTGTCTAGTGTAAAATGTGGTTTAAGTCAAATATTCAGATTTTAACTAGTTTCGCTTTTATCACTTTTATCTACCTCGGGAAAACTCTATTTTCCTAGGCCGTTGAATTAGAGATCACATAAGTACCCAGTGACTGAATGTGGGGGATGAATTGGGAATCTTGTTTTGAAGTTTGCTTAGAATCTCTCAGTTCACTTCTGCAAAATTCTCGAACAAACCAGAATTTTACGAGCAAATGCTCTTCATCTCGGTGACAATGCCCATCAGAGCACCTCTGCACGATGCATGATGGGAAGTTACTTGTAGAGTAATAGTCCAGTCCGATTGTACAACTGGTTTTATCTTCATCGGTCTAGTATTTAAGTCTCTCTACTCTTAAGCGAGGTTGTGGTGCATCAAATGAGAAATCGAATAGTCAGAAGTCCAGCCAAACGGAATTCATGGAATTGGGACATTGCCTCGTGGGCGTTAGCTCTCTTCTGAGACCCAGAATATCTTTGTCACGTGAGGTCTCACGGTCTGCTATAAAAATGTGATTATTCATTGGACTGCCATATTCACAATGTATACCTTTCGATGATTGTTCTGTGGGTAACCGTCAGTTTATCGGCTTACTTGAGGTGCAGTGGGAATTTTGAACGTTACGTTGGGGTAAAACCATTTCATAATTGTCCTCTTTTTATTTCAGCTTTCAAGTTTGCCTCACAAATATTACAAATTTAATTTCATATATATTCAGTCAAAATGTATTTTACATCTTATAAACAATAATAATAACAATAATAATAATTACTTTTGTTACATATATGTATATATAGACAAACACCAACCCCCGACAGTTGATACTGGGGCAGTTCGTGTCCATATTTTTTCATATTTATCTTGGTCGAAGTTATAACTTTACAAAGGCCGACTGTACATAGAAAAACTTGGTCTGATCATTACTCCCGCCTGCTGTCTTCTGTCCTGTTTTATTTCTGCAGTAACATTTGAGGAGTTGTCAATGGATGGTCGATCGTTAGTCTTTGTTCATTTATTTTTTGGGTATAGAAAAGGCCATCGTAATAATGGCCCACACAAGGTTCATGGCAGTCACAATGAAACCCTATCGCTTGGTGAAGCGCATACTACGAGAAATCATAACGTTATATTAAAAGCTACTTGATATTGAAAACCGATCCATTGGCAAATCACGCAGGAAGCTATATTTTCCTGTCTTGGTGGGTAAACAGTTTTAAGCATTTCCGTAATATTGTTTGGTTAGCAGCTAGTAGACACAAGAAGTGTCCAGATCCCACTCGGCTTGATAACAACTGGATGTAGGGTTGACAAAATGCTGTTGCGGGTATGGTGGCTTGGGGTAAGGTTCCTTAGGCATGGGAAGAAGCTGCTGGGATGCATGCGGGCTCACGGGTTTGGGTTCCCGACACTCTGGTTTGATGTAAGGTTTCTGTGAGTCAGGAAAAGCCATACTAAACAGAGCTTCTGGGCTGCAAACAAATTTATACACGTAGCGTTCGCCTGCAACCTTCTGCATTATTCCTTTCTCGTAATAATAACGAAGAGATCGGCTGAGCTTGTCGTAGTTCATAGCAGGACGGTTCTTCTGGATGCCCCACCTGCGAGCCACTTCTTCGGGATCGATAAGTTTAAATTCCATACCACGCCCTGTCCAAGCGATAAACGAGGAACATTCAGGCTCGTCCAAGAGAGCCACAAGGAACTGCCAAAGCTGTAACGACCCCCGTCTCTGAAAGGCCCTGGGTTCTGGATACGTGACACCACTCGGTACTTTAAACTCGGGAGCTGAAGGTTACAAAATAATACAGTGATTAAATGTTAGGAATCTTCTTATAGAATGAGAATGAAGTAGGACCAACAAGAGACAGATGAATAATGATAAGTCATTTTTGGGGGCATTTTAATACCTGTCAGTGATATTTATCGGGCCTTTTTCTGAAGTTCAACTTCATTTGGGGAACAACAGATGCATGGAAATCGAAAAAATGGATTCTATTAATTGTTAGTTTGAAGCTAGTCTAAGAAAGAAACAGAGCTTGCAAGACGATAAAATAAAACAAATAATACCACGAGACGAAAACAAAAACGGATAAAAGCGTATTAGCATATCGCGTAAACACACTGAACAAAGAACTGGCTGCTCGATCAAACGCCAAAGGCCGCGCTCGCTTTCTTTTGCAGATTAATCAGTGAGCAAAACACATTTGCACGCACAACAGGCCCAGATGCAGAGGAAGTGTTAAAGACTATTGGTGTACATCTGACAACTTGTAACACCCTAACACGCCGTTTTATATCGATTCTTTGAAAACAGTCGGCACGGATTATGACTGTAAACATAAAGAATACGTGAGTATTGTGTTGTGTGTGTTTCGTGCCATCCTGGAAAATACATACCGTACAACTTCGTGAGCAGGACATTTTTCTCTATAATTCATCGTTCAATTTACGTTAAGACAATAGAAATTGTTTACTTATGAACCATACTGAAAACATTTGTAAAATTTGTAAGGCATTCTGAAATCTAGCTGAGCTTTCTCAGATCACGGTAAATCAAAAACGATTTATAATTTTTTACAATCAAACTGGGAAGGACAAAAAATATATGAAATCATAAGAGTGCGACAAGAATGAATTGAATTCTACATTGTCGAAAAAAGTCACCCCAGTAGCAACTTGGCAAATTTCAAAAGATTTAATCATGTTTTACTTTATATTTTGTTGTTTCCTCATTTGGTGTCTTTCTTATTCACTGTGATCTAAGGCCATACCAATTAAGAACTTCTCTAATTTCTTGCCGAAGAATAGAAAAATTATTTGAAGTTTTTTTACAGTGTATTCAAATTAGACTGTGCCCATAAAATGCTACTTTGCGGCTGTCAGTAATTCAAAAAAAACAGACTGGCAGAGAAAAGCCATGCTTACGCGAATTGGCCAAGGCTTATCATAGAAAGAAATACGATGAAACTTGATTAATTGCAAGAAAACACCATTAGCTGAACTTCGACAAAGTGCCCAGAGATATGAAATGGCTCGTCTAACTTTCTATTGATATTCAAAACACTTTCAGTCGATTAGGCAACTTCAGCACAGCAGATGACGCATTTCTAAGGCCGAGGAAATTCTGTTTGCATAATATCCTCGGTTCGTAATACTCTGGCTGAGTCCAGGGCAATAGGTTTTGTGCAAAATTGCTTGCTTCGCGTGTGGGGTCATTTAGCGTTCGGTAGGTGATCTCTGCAAAAACGTTTGCATTTCACGTTTTAATTAAGTTACAAAACGAAAATAACAAATAAAAGATCGAAATTAATCTTGCGACGTGCAAAGTTCCCTTAACTGAATACAAATCAAACGAGTTTGACATTTGTCAAACGTCCTGAGAAGTGTGGCGTCACCCTGTTTGATTTCGCTAAAAGTAATTTATCTTCTAATTATTCAAAAAAGAGCTCAACGAAGCAACGCCTTATAGAAAAATACCCAAACTGATTAAAAAGACATTGCAGTTCCTACTGATTTTGGAACAAAACCGTATTCACACAGACTAAGTTGATTCTGTCGTTATTGTCTATTTTAGCTGCTTCAAGTGGTGCTAACATCCGGGCCTTTCAAATACGCTTTGCACGCCCATTCTGAAGCGAGGCAAAGATCTCGCCAAGAAAGTTGTCTTTTTGAAAAATATTTCTCTTAATCGGCAAGAAAACTTCCTGCAACTAATTGATGATGTAAAATCGAAAAGGAGTTGAGTTTTCCACCAATTTAAGCAATTAAATCTTAGCGGATAGTCGCGCTTTCTTAAAGCCACATTCGAATGAAAACCTTACAAAAAAAATTGCTCGGTTAAGAATAATGGTCAAGCAAAGATTACACTGTAGCTTTTATCCGGAAAACGGTTTTTTACGTTTAATGACAAGGTAATGGCAAAGTGTTTGATAAATATCTCTACGGTGTTCACGCGTCGCTTTCAATTTCTGGTCGAGCGCTTGCTGCTTTACGAATGCAATCAAAATAGCGCCTGTAATTAGTGTATAGAGAGATATCGAGCAGGCTTTTAAGACAAGAATCCTATCATTATTTATCATGCTAGAACATGGGATTTTGTCTAACGTTTAAGGGCGTATCATTAAATATCAGTTTAGAGTAGAAATCTACACGTCCCAAAAATTCCGTGGCTAAAAAAAGGGGTTGTGGAAATTTTAAAAGGGCAACATTTGATGTCCGTTTGGTTTTATTTCGACTGAGCGTGTGTCACACGGCAGGTGCAACCAAAGATTTAGTGCTTTTTTCAATAGCCGTCTTTGACATGGGCTTATTAGCGAAGAACAGAAAATCCCAAATAAAAACACCGTGTGATATCTGTGATACTTCGTTTACAGACTCGAGCTGCGTTGTATAAATCATATTAATTTGAGCTGCAAGTTTCTTCCGCTCTCTCAAGTAGTTGCACAAATATTTTGCCGTATTCGCTGCTGTTCAGTTTGCTGTCACACACACAAAAGAGTAAAGAGTTCTACAATATCTGCGTTTCATTTTAGCTGGAATAAACACCCTTCCCTGGAAAGTCTAACATGGGGCCCATCATTTTAAACGCAGTATTCTTGACAAACGTCTGCGGAAAAAAAAAAGATACTTAAATACTGCACTCACCGTCTCTGTAACTTGGTTTATGTTCTTTGAAGTCGGTGTACTTGTGGTATCTCTCTGCGTAAGGCAGAGGTTCGTCGTAAAACGAATGGACATTGGGATCATAGACGGCGGCTGAAAAAAAAATGTACGCCGAAAATTATTACATTGTTTCGAATAATTCAATTTCGTATTTAGACAAAGATCGTGTTGTATTTCTTTTGACCTGAAATAAGAAGTTCGGGGTTCCTTTCAATATCATAAGTTTACCAGAAACAAAATTAAAACGATCGTACTTTTTCTTACCAAATGTTGAAGTAGAAGCCATTAATAGTAGCGCACTCCTTGGTCGTGGATGATGAATGAAACATGTCTAAAACTCCGGTCAGCTATTATTTAGCCACTAGCGAAAAAAAGCTGAATGCTGTTTTGTAACTTATTATGTCCGGTCGTATTTTTGCGCAAATAAAAGACAAAATGGTTAAGTCCTTAAGCACAGTGTTTTAGTAAAAATGGCCGTCAGGTATTGCGAGTACGTTACACCACGAGGCCGCCAACATTTACTGAACTTTCAATATTAAATACCACTTTGTCACTAGTATTATAATATTTTTCCTGCGAAGCGGATTTAACATTACGTACGTCCGTTTGATAACAGAAACGTTTAAACAGGAAAGGAAAGAGGCTTGTCACCAAGGAGCCTAAATCACTGGAATCTCAACTCAGTCTCGCTCTACCAAAGGACTTTTTACTTGAACGTGTTTTGTAAACTCTTTCTTCGCTCTTATATACTTTCAGTAAAAGCTAACGCTTATAAAGATCCTATACAAAAGGTTCAAGTTACTAGATTTGCTGGTCTCTTTTTCTTTTTGAAAGCACAAGTAAAAATTAACCCGTTTCCCGTTTTCGGAGTGTTTTAAAGTATAGACTCTTAAATCTCTGATCGTTTCCGCCCTTTCTTGTTGACATATCGCTTCCCGTTTACCACTGTAAATATCCTGTCTTTGGTATAAATTGAGGCTTCCCTTCCTCTTTATTCCAATATTCTAATGTATTTGAAGACCTTGAACATGGCTGTACTATGCGTGTACAAGTTAGGGCCGCATGTTCACTGGCAAGGGAAAAAAATCGCAGTTGTGCTATTAGCAAGAGGACCGTCAAAACAAAGCTGTAAGCGAATGGCGCTGTGCTCGCCTTCCGTCGGAGCTCCAACAGGGTGGAATCCACGTATCTTCAAAAACCTAGCAGTTTACAGGATAGCTTAGTTTATTCAAGTTCTTGAGCATAAACTGCTGTGGTCAGAAAGCTCGAAGATAAACACAACTACAAAGGAACAGTAATGGTGCAGTCGAGGAAGTCGAGGGGTATAAAACTAACCGAATGACACACAGCATGAATCGATTATGCGCCACAAAAAAAAAAACCATAAAATCATCTTCAAATTATTTGGGCAGAAATTATAGATTTTAGTTCATAATAAGCAGGATCAGTTCGGCTTGGCCGATTCACATAGAAGGAAGACCATCTATTAAACCGCAGGTGATTTCATTTGCCTGGAGGTTTTTTTTCTGTTTTTCTGAAACGCACGGGGCTTCCGTTTTCGAAATTAAAGAACCTGTAAAACATATTATTACTATTGGTTGTACTTTGTGTGTGAATGTTTTCTTGGTGCTGAACACTCAAGCGTACATTTGATTACCAGTTTCATAAGAAAATTTAAACTTTTCATAACACAGCAAAACTGTGAAGCTGTGAAAGGGCAAATTCAATTGACACAATAATTCTGGCAGCGTTGGGTTGATTGAATTGTGGGCAAAGTGTTTGATCTTGCCATGATCAGACGAAACTACCTACTTATGTAATTAACCGAATGAAAAGACCCAACGTCCGCATAAACAAGGACAAAATATAAACCCCATGAAATAATCGGCTATTCCTCGCATGGAGAGCAATTCAAACCGGTTCTTCACGAGTTTTGTGGAAGCCAAAGAAAGATAACTGCATTTAAAAGGAAAATAATTTCTTTGGTAACATTCCTGTTTCCTCTTCATATTCAAAATTCAACATTTTCGCATTTTCGTAAACGGCTACAGACAAAAGCTTTACCGAAAAGCTTCGTATGCGGAACTTCAACACACCTTAATTTCTTTATTTGTATAATAAAAAATGAGCAGAGTAAAGACGTGTGTTTTTTATTCTATTCACTGTCAATAAATGCTCTTTTTTTGTATAGCATTGCGCTTCTCTACATGATCGCACAAGAGAACAAATCTCGTCTCCCTCATTTGAGCGCAATTGGGAAATTAAAAGGTCATGTATAACACTTTTGCAACTAATTTTGTACCGGTAAGAGAAGACGGTTTTGTGCGCGTTCAATAGATGTTCAGGAGGAAGAGAACCCTAAAACACTAATCAGCTGAAATTTAGCCCATTCAACGCCGAAATACACCTGCGTCACGATTGTGAATTTTAAACGACTGTCCTGCACCGAGCAAATTAAATTACCTTTGACAATGCCGAGTAAATGGCTCTCAAAACCTAAACTAATTTTAAAAAGTTTGGAAAGGCCTATCATGTTTTACCATGCTTCAAGGCTTAAAATGTCCTTATGAATGTACCGCTGTCAACGTATAATTTAATTACAGAAATACAAAATGCAAACAATGGCTTCTTAGCTTGTGTGAAATCTGAAAGGTTGGATTGTAACACTACTTGGCATAGCGAATTTGAGGAACGGTGAGGAATGAATACCCGTTGTAGCTAAGCCGATGTTTCATCTTAAATGTAAACTAAGGGATCTTCCTAAAACCCTTTGAAAATGTTTTTACCTCAATTAGCGTGTATTTTTTTTTGTTAAGATTTTTAAGTGGAGAAAAGCATCATAACTCACACACACAAAAAAACAACACATATAAAAACAAGAATACTAAAGTAAAGAGAATTTTTGAATCTAGAACGAGAAATGTTGGAAAATTATTCATATTGAATCGAAAATGAAAAAGAGCAAGAAATTGCTTTTGGGAGAGAGAGAGAGCATCTGGCTTTAGGCTGTCATGAGTTCATATGTGTTTGCCAAAGAAAATATTAAAGTGATGCAGCAATCATGCCAAAAAACATCTGCGCTCCAAATTTAAGATATTGTGTTCAGTTCACTCCATAACAATTAAAATTAATTTCAACATTTTCTATCATAAAATCAAAGCGCTATGAATATTCATAATGTGTGGGCTATCAAAATGTCTAATTAGAATGAAAAACAATTCAGCGAGTGGTATTGCACAATGAAGAAAAATTTACCTTCTGTTGAAGATGTTTGGAGGCCATAACACTCTGCTTGCTGATGCGCTTGATGGTGGAAAGACGCGAGACTTTGTAAACGTTCTGAAAGGAAAAAAGATAACATGAAGTCGCCAACAAACTGTATACAGCGTAAACCATTTGTTAGTGCTCTCATCACAAAAACATACATACGTTCTGAAAGCACCGAAACAAAAGAGCAAAGCTTAAAAACTTTACAACTCGTTCATTTATCGTTTTCCCAAAAATTTCACAAAACTGAAATGAGCAGCATTTACAAGCAAAACAGTTCTTCCTGTCAAACACGTGACACATTTCATGCACCGCTGTTAATCGAACCGGGGAATTGGAGTTGAAAAACTGTAGTAATTGCCGTAAAGATAGCAAAAAAGGCTTATTAAAAAATAACTTTCACTCTTCATAAAAGTTTCATTCCTAAATGAGTGAAGAAGAATTGAAAGGCTCTAGGAGGTCATGGCTTTAAAATTGTCTTTACATTTGTCAGTGGGGGAAAAAATCAAATAAAAATGTGATACAGACCAACAAAAGTGTTTCTTTCAACAAGTGTAAGGTTCAAGTGAAGAAAAAAAAAATTAAATTAACGCAAAAATACAGGAACTGATTTTAATTTGCCTTAGAAGCAGCAACACATGAAAATTTGTGAAAAACAAAACACAGTAGAAGCTAGAAAGAACAGTTCTCTTATTAACTGAGGAGTAAACACTAGAAAATTGAGGCGAAAATCTTTTTTAATCATACCTTGTTCGTAGGGATTTTCACATGTCGTGTAATCGATAGGCTCTTGTTTGATGGAAGGATAACTGGGAGCTGGCGAAGAATCGAACGGCGTGCTGTCATAAGCTGCTGCTAGTTGTCTGTAACCCTTCATGCAGTGAAAACTTGATGGCTGCGCCGAGCAGGTGTATACCAAAGGGGAACTGCTTGAAGCGTGGCTTTCACTTATCATTCTCATGTAAGAAGAGTTGTCGTTGGTCTTGTCCATCTTGTTTGACTGCTTAAGTGTTGCTCGTCGAAGTAGCTCGGACTGCTGACACGCTCGCTCTCTGGGCTCGGCTTTAATGTGTGTGGCATAGCTGCCTACAAAACGAGAAAAAATATACCTCTAGACAAAAATGCCTATTCATTTTCAAAACAAAACTAACGTTATGAATGGCCTAAACAAAAAAGAATGCCTTATTTACATAATGAAAAAATGGGATGGGGGCAGAGCAAGGAAAACAAGCGAAATGTACAACTTTTGTTGGGAAAATAATACGCCGGGTGACTGTATTATGGCCGTCAAATCAAGGCTCGCTACAAAATAAGAAAAAAACTGGTATTTAACTTAGTTTTAGGCAAACAGAAACCTGAAAAATATTCATTGATATTTAAGGCCATTTATCGTCGCGGATCTTTTGATGCGGTTTTTAGTGACTTTTCTCCAGTTAGAGAACAGCTCTAAATTTATGAGCATCGTCACATTACAGCGGTCTTTTTAAGGCATAAATAAAATAAGCCCGAGGCAAAAACTTAGGCAAGATTGTGGGAGAGGTTGTCATCAGAGATAACACTAATTGCACTGGTGTTTCAGTAGTCAGAAATGGAACTTAAGGCACGTGTTTACCGACAAAATTCTACTTAATTAACGTTCCTCTAACAACTACACGGGAACACTGGGAAAAAAATTTATTGCTCTCCAAAAAGCGGAGTAACCGGAAAAGTCGTCGTAAAGAGAACGTAAAAATCGTTTTCCACTTCCCTTATACCTGTTGCTTTCTAACATACGCACATATAATTTTCTCAGAATATTTTTTTCGGGTAACACAATAATTTATTTGACAGTTACCTTCCTTCGGAGTTGTCGAGTTTCCTTCGATTTCGGGCACAAACTGTTCATCAGTGGTACTTGACTGGTATGGCCGCGCTTAAAAAAGCCACCAGCAAAAGAAAATTAAACGTTATACATCTAAAATCTAAGTTTAATGAATTCGGCGCTTTTTCATCAATTATTCAGGATGTTTCGTGCCCAACGTTAATAAAATTATCGCTAACTCGCCGCAAACTTCACGTTAACATAGTTACCTTCGATCATCCAGTGTTCTTGCATTTGGCACAAATCTTGAAACAATTCTGCATGAAGACGGAAAAACATCGCTCCGTCTTAATCACAATTTTTCTTATACCAGAAAAAAAAAATCATATCAGAGAGTATTGTGATGGAAGCGTAGTTTACCTTGCGAGTCGACAGAGAGATTTTCACCGTGGCCGCGAATTCGCTCCACGGGACTACAAGATTTGCGTTCGAGATGACAGGGTCTTGAGGAGAGCTGGTGAGAATAAATTGACAAAATCATTAATAAGTGGAGTAGAAATGAAAGCGTTTCTAAGCGAGAAAATGTTTGTGTTACCTGTGGGTACATGTGAGGAACCTCTTGGTCGTATGTAGAGTCGAACTGGTACATTCTAATCTCAGTGTGTAAGTTACACACCGCTTATGAAGAACTGTCCTTTGCGTATCGAGTCAAATAGTAGGCTTGTCGTTTGGTAGTTAACTAAGAAAACACGGCCGAAATAAAAACTAAAAAGGCGAACACCGTAATGGTATGAATTAATTTAGAGTTTGTAGTAAAAAATGGCAACTAGCGCTCTACTCTACTGTGTAATATTTGGTCGGCTTTGTCATATTCACACGAGATCATAGTTGTAGATTTTAGCTGTCCGCTTTTGATCAAATCTTTCATTTATAGCGAACGCGTTTCCCATTGGTTTACCAATTTATTCCTTTTGATGTATGATTGGTCATTTGCAAGTAGCAATTCACCGAGTGTCAATTTCTGTCTGTTGACCAATCAAAACAATGAAAACAATTAGTCTCATTTGGCACACGTTAGCTGTCGCCGCGAGTTGGCGAACGCGTGCCTAGTTTGTCATTCACCTATACACCTAATAACATGATCATATCCAGCAATCATTCACAAGGACCGTAAGTAAAACCTCCAAGGGGGCTGTACGAGGCGGAATAACTTTCCCGCCCGTAACACCGTTCGTTTTGCTCTTATACAGATCACCGGCGAAGCGATGTTCACTTCGTCCGTTCATTTTAGACGCAAGATTACAAAAAGACAAATTTTAAATAGTTGTTTATTTTGTTCTTTTTGGTGAAAATACGAGATGCGTGCGATTTAATTTCTAGGTTTATACCGGGGGGTGGTCCCCAAGGGGAAAGTACACGAAAAACCTGAAAGAAAGTAAAGTGGGATTTCCAATCATTTAGCACACTGAATGTGCGCTCCTGATGAGAACTGATTTTAATGCTCTTGCAAAAAAGAGGCTAAGCTTTGAAACAAAAAACCCCGTGGAAACCGAACATCAAGCACGCTAATTGGTATTGTGTGACGAGAAAATGAGTTAGCATTTTATTGTTCGTCCTATATACAGGTGACGATGAGATTCAGTTTTTCATCAATTCTAAAAAAATCTTTCCCAAACTTGACGATTATATTAGCAAACAATCTTTGTCTGTTTTGATAATTTTTCGCGGCAATTAAACGAACGAATTTTTTACGGGAAAGTACTATCTGGATAACCCTGGCCTTGTAATATTAGCAATTTATCTCGGCATTAAATGAATTTCTTAAGGTTCGTGAGAGCTAGCTGTTTAATGGAAAAATTTTCCCACGCTTTAATATGAATTGATGAGGACAGCTACACAATTTTTTTGCACAAATTCTCTGGAAATTGGACATTTTCAACTGCTTAGCAAACTTATTGTCCAGCTTTCTATCGGCGAAGTGGCATTTATTTCCGGGTCCCGCTCATTCTTTGATGTTGTTTGAGCAAACCATCAGACTAGTCATGCTTGTATTGAACTTTACTCATTCCCTTCTACACGCTACATTTGGCGGCAAGCACGTTCGTCATAATAACTTTCAGTCCAGCTTGATTGAGTTTTTCATCAAGCTTTATTTGAGCCTGTGTGCGTTGTTTTCGTATCTTTGTTGACTGTAGAGACTTACGTATCATATGTACGCATGCTTTTAAAATGAAACTGGAACACAGTGATAACAAAACTGACAAATTGAAGCGTAGGTGCGTCAGCCCTCGCAGTGCGCTCACGTCACGCATAACAACGCAACTTTTTTAGCGAAGCCGCACGGTCACGTACGAGACAGACACGCAGGAAATCGAAACTGCGTGATTCTGCTAAAGAAATAAAAGAACCGTGATCTTTATCGGTTTTGAAAGCGCTCTTTTGGGTTATCAATATTCGAAAGAGCGAGGTTTTTTAAAATAGAAATACAAATGATCAATTTTTCAATAAAAAAACACAATCGAAGAACTATAGAACAGGAGTTAATACGCACAAAATGGGAATTTGAAAAACACAAACAATCACATCATTTGATATTTCCTGCAAAATTCTCCGTCCTCTAACTTAAAAGGTTTGGAACCGATATGAGCTGACTTCTAACTGGATTGTGTTTGACACGAGACATTTGAAAGGAGACCGCAAACTACTTATATACTACGATAGCTAAATTCACCTTAAGCTTTAGAAAATGTTCGCCGAATAAAATCTAATCCCCTTTTTCTTCTGTTCTTCTTAGATGAACGAAATACTCTTTTTGTGATAAACAGAGAAATGAGTGTTAAACGGCTCGTCTTTAGTGCGAGCGCCGTGAATAACATGCCAAGCTAAATCTACTATCCACCTTTGGTAAACAAGAATTTCACAAAGTGAATGTAATGAAGTCGAGTTTTTTGATTTCGCTCTTAGTGGCTACATGTGATCCAGTAACGATATAAGTCGCTATCATTTAGAAGTTCGAAGCAAGCGGCACCTGACTGATAATAACACATTAGATATTCAGTCGCCATGAGCTGTGAAAATGTTAAAGCGCAGCAGCTGCAATTCTCGTTTACCTTTTCTTTCTTTTTACAATATCTCTAATAAGGCTTGGGCTTTGTTTCGACAAAATAAACGAAAATTATGAACAAACTCGCTCAGTTTATCCTCTCGTTCTAATTCTTTTTGCTTTACTCAATTCGCAAACCTGAATTTCGTAATTACAGCTTAGATTTGCTGGTAAGAACTTCCTTTCTGCTGGCATATTTGGTAACAACTTATCCAGTGGGAGTTAATTTTATTCACAAATTTAATTTATTGAAGAGTTTTTCTATAGCAATTGTTGTTTTTTTACGGCAGAAAGCCTAAATGTTTACTTCTCATCATTCGAATTGCTGCCGTGAAAAACAATAAGAGAAACACTTTACCCTCGTTGCTGTATTAAACAGAAAATATATTTTTTTTCGGGGTTGCCATGAAATTTGACATCTAAAGAAAGTTCTCTACTTAAGTGTAAAATGTTTGCTTATATTACAAACCCAGCGGACGGACAGATTCAACACTGTTACTGATATGAAACTCCCGCCTAAAAACTTCCATCGTCGCATCCAATTTTTCGCACTTTGACAACAATAAAAGATCATTTACGACTGAATCCGCGAAAACAAGACGGCTTCATCATGAAGCGAAAACGAAAGAAAGAAAACTATTCTTTTGGGGGGTCTTAGAGAGGTAGAAAAGATAAAGGTAACTTCACAAGTCAGTGAAAACAGAGAACGACAATAGCACGAACATAAGATTTAGTTACACCTGTTACAACGTGCAATGCGCACGCGTCACTAACATTCAAAACAAATTGTTCCCTCCTGGGGTTCGTCTTTGTCTTTTTCTTGGCAGTTTGTTCTTCATCAAAGATTTCCTTTTAAAAGAACAAATGTAAAGACATTTCTATGAATTTCTGCCTTGTTTTGACCGCAGAAAATGATCGCATACAGACCTTGAGTAGCCCTGTTTTGAAAATTATCGAGATTAAGAACATTAGAATATTTAATTAAATTATATTTAATTTATTTAATTTATTTTGACACAATTGCTTTGTCTTCTAAGTAATCTATAACTCTTCCTCCTTGCGCCATAATGAAACGCGACCAATTGATTTGTTAGTTTTAGGTCCCTTTCTAATGGAAAATCATCTCGGCCTTGTTTTCTATATAATTTACATGCAACGAGAACTTTAAAGAAGACGCCTGGATACACACTTGAAAAAACGTACGTTCGTAAAGTAAATCATTCTGTCGGTTTGCCGCGCGCTTTGATAGCAAGCTTCTGTGTATGACAGAATTTTCCGGAATTTTGATGGGATCTCAATTGCTGTTTGCTCTAGGGAAGAAATGAGAGCAGACGGAAAACCAAGCTAAATTACTTTAACTGTACTGGCGTACATTTAACGCGCTTCTTGTATACCAGGGGTTGCAGGGACTTGACATGTTCATTTCAAGTAACATTTAACGGACTCACCTTCTTCCGGTTGAAGAAAAAGGCCTTTTCGGAGTTTACTTTCTACAATGTTCCTGAGAGATTTCAAAAAGAGCCGTTTTCTTTCAAGATACTAAGTAAGTCGTTAACTCGTCGCTGAGGCGTATTCAATAGCTTTTTGCCGACCACGCTAACCCAATCTGCAAGCTAAATTGTTCCTTTGAAACTCGTACATTTAAAGATGGATAATATTCTAATTCATTCACGTGAGTCAGTCGGTGTTCAGCTGCATGGTAAAATTAGTAATATGCATTTAGAGATGAAGTTATTAGTTAAAACTCCGTATAATTGAAACGATATAGAGTTTCCAAAGCTTAGGTGCACTTTAACAATAAAACTAGTTTTTCTTTGGCCATGCGATCGGGAATAGTTAATTCTGTTCTCAAAAAAAAAAACATAAAAAAAAACCGGGAAAATTCGATAAAAAAATTTCTCATCAGCTTGAATTTTCTTCCTTTTCTGAAAGCACCGACCGTGTTTTGTCATAATGTTTTGCCACAATTTATGCTTTATCTTAAAGAAAGGAACAATTGCTAGAATGATTTTCCAATCGTATTTTCTTGGCGCTCACCGAAATTCTGTCTTTCGTATGTTGTGGGCTTAAAATAGTTTTTATTTTGTTTTCCTCAGAAGTGCTAGCAGAATTATTCTTCGATCAGTGGAAACTGGATTAATAACGCAGAAGCAATTAAACCTTTGTTTATGAGGCTTAATTGACAAAATGAAAAATCGGGCATTTCGTTATATTACACGTCCAAACATAACAAGTCTTTGTTTGGTTGCTTTTAATTCCACCCCTTTTAACGCCTTTGCCTCATCAGGGCATAAATCAATTTTTTTTATCTTAAGAATAGGGCTGGTGTTTCTCACTCCTACACACCAATACAAAATTGCACAAGGACCCGTCGCTGAACTTTAGCTCACAAAAGTCTAACACTGGGTCCAAAATTGTGCATGATTGTGTTTTCTAGCACCTTATGCTGAGTAGAACTTAGAACACAGTAATTTTAAATAAACCTATTAAACATGAAAATATGACTCAAAATGGTAGCAGCTGAACTGAAACTGTAGCTTCTATGATTACTTGTTAATTTTTGCAGAGGATGCTAAGTCTTAGAGACAGCTTTAAAATTAGCAAAATCTCACTGGCTTCAATATAAGGGAAAATTGAACAGGCAATGTCAAAAATCATTATTGTCCTGCCAAGATTTCTATTATATCATACTCCATTGCTAGTCCTAAAAGATAATTACTTTTTAGAAATCGGAAATATTTCTATGTTGGTATTCATCTTTTCAAGTCGTACGTGTTGAAGTAAGTTTGTGTTAATCGTGGCTCGATTCAGTCCACCTACCCTCGCCGGAAACCCATCACGTTTAATTGATATTATCACACTCTTTTCGCGTCCTCTTTCTAACAAATCCCTCCTGAATTAGCGAATTAAGTTTTTCCGGAGATCTTTTCACCGTAACAATGGTGATAAATATACGCTCGGTATGCGGTGAATTGTTAGCATTTTAGCGCGTGTTTCTCGCCTTCGTTCCAAAAGTAGACAAGTTAAAGTAATTACAAGGAAGCGAAGTGATCGCACGTTATGGCTAAGGACATGTAAACAGAAAAAAAGAAGTGATCCTTTGTTGTTCTCAAGTTTTCAATAGATATAATTACTCACATTATGTATATTGAAATCCCCAATGTCTGCCCGTGCCCATCAGCATCATACGTACCGTATATTAGTTCAGTAAAAACTGGTAGGGCAAAGTATTTGCTTGGTTTCACCAAGGTGGAAGATAAATGCAATATCATTGAAGAGGGGTTATGTATTATTTAGATCCATGTAAAGCAATATTCCCTTTAAACATTACTCTGTGGTATTTTAAATTTGCTTGCCGTCAGTAAGTCTGTTAACCTTGGTTACCTCCTTCTCATCACGCACTTGTTTCTTGTTTATCCTCTCTTAGAAAATCGATAAAATGAGAGCTTTTTTAAATTAATTATTTCTTATAGAAAAAGTGATTTAAAGAGCGTTGTTATGTGTTTCACTAAGACTTAAAAAAGTATGGTACTTTCAGAATGGCCTTCAATCCAGGGATATCTATATTAAGGAAGTAATTAAACAATAAATATGATAAAACCATCCGCTATCAAGAAACAACGTTAACCCGAGCATTTAATACAAAACCCTACTTAGCGCTGGTGAAATCTGTAAGGCTGCGTTCACTGCATGACGCACCGGATTCGCAAAGGAAGCGAAATTTGTACTACCAAGACTGTCTAATATAGAACAGTTCTATCCTGTCAATGCGTTATTAATTTAATAAGAGCGCGCGATCAACATATCAATTTTCCTTTCAAGCAAAAACACTACATAAAGCTTGAATTAATATAAATGTCTGTCAGCAAGTGAGGAGAATTGATCTTTTGCAGTTGAAGCGTGAAGGTGCCAGGAACTGTATGCTCACTTGTCTCACTCACAACCATGGCTTGATTGGCAGACTCATTAACTATGGCAGACTTAAACATTCCTGTTTTGGAAAATCTTTTCGAATGCAGACATTTCGATATATTAACATTATACTTGATGCTGAAGCTTTTTTCGCAAAGTAACACTTTGAATTCTATTGTTTAAAACTTGAAACTTTCGCTAACGAGTAAGAAGTTTAATTTGTCGAAATTTGGTGGATTTCTGCGAGGGAAACTAAAAGAATTTAACAAGTGCTGGAACTCACTGGCTTTTCGACTCATCAATGTAAACGGTTTTATTTTCATGTGGGTGTTTTATCGAATCTATTAGATTATTAGATGACGGCTACGCTTAAAAATTGCGGATTAAGGGAAAGATTTCTCTTGAAGAAAAAAGACCATTAAGCAGTGTACCAAGTTTAGAATCATCATTCATGAATGCGGTTAAAATGTATAGTTACCATGAACATTAAATCCCCGGAAAAATGTTTAAGGTGTGGTAGATTTATTACCATATATCGCTTTGGAAACTACTGTAAAACTTGAACTTTTCAAAACAAGAATAAGTAAGGTGGTTATTTGTTACAAATTCCGGATGTTGACGCGGTCAATGAAACACAGTTTATCTTCTAAGCGGCATGGAAAAGCGATCTGAGACTTCTTTTGTCAAGAGAAAACAGCCTCTAGCCGATAATTTATTCATCCTGAATTCTCCAAACAACAGCTTTGTTTAGAAAGATACGCACATCAAACCCAGAAACTAAAGATTATAATACAAATTTCCGTGATGATGCTGGAAAGGAGGCTGTACCTATTTTTCTTTGTTGAAGGTTTTTCAGTTTGCGTAGGAGCTACGTGCATTTTCCAGCTGCAAGGCAGTTTTACGAGTAATTCTTGTAACAGCTACGTTTTAGTTACTTTGTAATGATATTTTACGTAGACTGTTTTTCTTTCCACGGCTGTTTCCTCTCTGGAAACCCTGATTCCGCCCGCGTTATTGTGCTCTCAGTGAACGGACAGCTGATTATGCCGTTCGTGCGTAAACACTTTGCTAACATAACATCTAGAACAGCAGTGAAATTTAGCATTGACGTTGTACATTTATCAAGTTAAAACTAGTTCCTCCTCTCGTGGTCTCCTTTCTTCAAACTTTTTGTCTTTTCCCTGTTTCCCTCTTAGACCACACTGACATTTTGGAACCGTCAATTCAGATTTCGATCATGCTCCAGGCATTTGTAGGACATCTGACAAGTTGCCGGTCCAACTCATGGGGCACTTGTTAGCTAAGGGCTGTACAAGGGTTGACTGAATTTGCCAATTTATGCGTCAACGGAGAAATTAACATAAGCACGGTTAAAAAAAGAAACCCTGTTTTATATAAAATCAAAAGACTTAACTCCGCTCTCCAACCACCTGACCACCTCCACAAATTCGTATTTGCTCTAAATGTAGGAAGACCAACAGACTGACACTACCGTCACAGTCCACGGGTTTAATGATTTTTGTTGAATATACAAATGGTGACGGGTATTTCAATGAGTCTTCATGGGCTTGACGTTTTGTTTGATCGGTATGCGCAAGCCCTCTCCCATTCTTGGTTAATTTTGACAACAAGAACAACTTTATTAATGTGTCAATCTACTGGCTGGCTAGAGGGAACCTAGTTACTGGGGACACCTAAGACTTAATGTATACTCATATATATTGAAAATTGAATATAAGGCCTACGCACACTGGTCGAGTTTTTGTCGGCCGACAAAAAATCTTCACTTGTCGGCTAGTGTGCGGTACATTCAGACAGCGGTTAGTCGCGACAAAAAGTCGGCTAGTGTGCGGCAGCCTTTAGCTAACCACGACGACGACGGCGACAAGAACGTCACGAAACAATAGGTTTGATGAGTAGAACAATAGCTGTGCACGTGCGTTATAAATCTGTGTTCATTTCTTTGCCGTCCTCTGCAAAACAACAACGTGAAATGGCCAAGTTCTGTGTTGTCTGAACTCGAACGACAACGGCCAATTTTTTCGTAATTCCCTTTTGAATTGAACGCTGTTATTGCATACTTTGCCTTAGCACGTTTTTAGAGCCATGGGTGTACTGAACAGAACCGTCGTCGTTGTTTAAGCTCCCTAAAGCCTGGTTTTCACTAGCTACGCAAGCACAAGCGCAAGCGCAATAATTTTTATTTCACCTTGGAAACGGCCTTGACGCAGGCATAAGCACAAGGATCAAAATGTTTCCTTTTTCTTGTGCTTTCGCTTATGCTTGCGTTCGCGCTGCAACAAGTGAAAGCGAAATACCGCTCAGGCATAACACAAGCACAAGGATCTTACCACACCTGGTTAAGTTTGGTTTAGTGAAAACACTGGATCTAGATTACTACAAGCACAAGAACCTTTGCTTGTGCTTGTGTTTGCGTCGAATTTCGTTTTTACTTGGGTCATCCCTATTGCTTTCTTTTGTGCTTGCGCTTGTGCTTGCGTCGCTAGTGAAAACCAGGCTTAAGCAAAACACTACGGCAACGACAACGAGAACGTCACCAAACAAAAGGTTTAATGAGCAAAACAATAGCCGTGCACGTGCGTTATAATTCTTGGTACATTTCCTTGCCGTCCTCGGCAAATCAACAACGTGAAATTACCAATTTCCAAGTTTTATGACAACGGGATCCACTACGGCTAATTTTTTGCATTTTCACTTGGAACTGAACGCATTCGTAGATATTCAGCAGGGGCAAGTTTTAATACCGACAAACACACTGAATAGATCTAAGTAAATGCGAAATTCCAAAGTGAAAGATAAACACACTTTTTAACAGGCGTCGTCCTCGCCGTCGCCGTCGTATATGTGTAAGGTCCCTAATAAAATAAGACAGCGCACGTAATTTTCAAATTGTCCTAAGGGACTGTTTATTTTTTATGGGGTAAGGAGGGGGCGGGGGGGGGGGGGGTGCGGGAGGGGAACTTGTCGGATTTCATAGATAATTCATGTTATATATAATGACCCCTCCTCTTTATCAGAATTTTTTCCTGAGCCCTCTCTTACTCCGGGATGACCCGCCACCCCGTGAAAATTAAAAAAGAAAAATCGTTGTAGTCTGAAAAACATAGAAGAACAACATACCAATTTCAAGCCAGTTTAAACAGTTTTTGACACTGTACCAGTTGTTTGGTCATAAAAATATTCAAAGAGCACCTACATGGTCCTAGATCAGAGCTGACATTGTCTTGACTGTTTTATGGAAGGGAGTTGGGTGGTTGTTAATGACGGTTTGAATGTAACTACAGGGTTCAAAGTAAGGGAACCAGGGTCATGCTCGCCCTGGGAAAAATGGAATTTTTAGAACTTCAGGAACGTTATTAGGCACTCTGGCAGAACGTTTGCGCTATTGCACTATTATAGATGTCATCACAGGGTCCATATTCAAATAGAAAAATAAACGAAGCTTGAAAAAAAAAAAAAAAAAACCTGACACGGCCTATTTTTTAACGGAAGTCACTGGTGGAGGTTCAGCTATATCTAGTAACCAAATTCTTAAAAGTACCAGAGGTTTAGCTCCTGCTGCACCTAACATAGTAGGAGGTCCGGGGGGCATGTTGCCCCGGAAAATCACGGTTGAATTTTCAGAACCCCAGGAACGCCGTTTTAGGTATTCTGGCATAAAATTTCCACTATTAAAGATGTTGTCATTACAATACCTACGTTCCAGTAAAAATAGACAAAAGTTGACAATGCCTCTGTTTTATCGAAAGGTTGAGTTATATTTAATAGCAACCAAATGCTTAGTAGGGGCTTAGTTCTTGCCGCAGGGTACCTAACAAAATAGGGGTCGGGAGGCATTCTACCCCGGTAAAAAAATTTAAATTTTCAGAACCTCAGGAACGCTATTTTAGGCATTCTGGCAGAACTTTTGCGCTACTGTGGAAGCCGTCAATAAGGTAACATTTTGAGTGCCCCCTTTAAACATCATATTTTTCAAGTGGCCCCCCTTTAAGCCATATTTTTGGTCACGACTCCCCACTAAATCCCAGCCCCGCTACCTTATTAAAAATGAACGGTCCCTAAGTAAGTATCATAGTATAGAAGCAAGATACTGTTCTCACTAGATGGGCTGTCAGGATGTCACTTTGTCAGGGTACCTAACAATTCACATATATTCGTGTAGATGGAAAAAGGTGCTGCAGTTTTTGTCAAAGAACAGAGGATAAGACTAAGGCCAGCAGGGCATTAACTCTTGACTGTACATGCATTCTCAAATCATGTAAAAAAGTACCCCTGGATTCCCAAAAGCAATGATCAGCTAAATAAAGCTGTCTATATTCAAGATAACAACACACCTTTGGAACTGGTTCTATTCAGGCTATTGTATTGATAAATCATATGGTTTCTTATTGGATAGTGACTAGCTTGAGGATTGTATCAGAATAACAAGTCCAATTAGATTTCAGAGGAAGTTGTTGTGAACGCATTTGAAGTTTGTCTTAAAGCAGGGTTAGGTTTGCTAGCTTTGTGTTCCCATCATCATTTATACCACTGCATTATGTTGCAGAAGTTGTTTTGTTTCTTTATCGAGTTGTTGTAAAGCATCTCTTATCCTCTCAGAAAGCAATGAAGAAACTAATCACTTAAAAGCTACTTTGCTGGCTGAGTCTAACTACTGTTAACCTTTCTCTAGTAGATACGCTACGTCAGTGAAAATCTGGTCTGGCTCTATGTGGTAATAGAGATGCCAGATGAGACAGCAAATTGAAAGCTGAAGGTGTATGGTAGTAGGAGCAATCGACTAACATCCCATCTTCATTTCCAAAGCAATTGTAAGACTGTAGACTTTTATATTTTGGGGTTAAACTAACTCAACGAGGTTTGATGCTCTGCAAATGATACTGCCTGGAGTCGAATTTAATCTTTTTGAGTGAGGTCTGATTAACTGTTGAAGATAATAACGTTTCCTTGTGTTTTGTTAAAGAACTCGTGTCTTGTCGCTTAAGCAATCAGAGCACGGTAAACCAACTGTTGTTGCAAAACCTGGCTTACGCACCTTTCCTCTAGTGGCTTGTTCTGTCTCCAGTTCTGATTGGGTGCATGCTGTCCTCTGCGCATTTGATTTGATGTGATCCTTCGATTTACAATAGCCATTCAATCGCTCGAGACAATCTTCATTTGTACGCAAAAATGAAACGAAGATATCTTGTGATCTTTATTGAGGATTTCTTGGGGCATCAAGATTTATGCACAAACGTAATAAATCAGAACTTGACAGAAATGTGTTGTTTGTACTCGTTTTGCATTCAGTGCAGGGAAAGTTGTGTGACTTGTGTGTACACGTAAGCTGACCACAGCATGGTTTTAGCAGGTTGTTGATTTGCTCCTGTTTGATAGATTTCTATTCAAACACGATCATGCATGTTATAAATGTAACGGGTATTTGGTTTCAAGTATCGTTTTCCAGTATTCACGCCCCTAGCATACTTGTGGAGATGAATCAATGTCAACCCGGCCGACCTAAAAAAAAGAGCAACATATGAGAAAGCTGAATTTATAAACGAGAGGAGCTGATCACAATTCAGTACACTTGTGATACTAGACCGGCCTCTCGCTTGTCTGATAGTCAGTGATCGTGAGGCGAGGCGTAAAAATGCACTGACCATCACTTGGTAAATAATGAGCTCTGTGACTTGTGCGCTTACTACAGGTGTACCCTTTATTCGTTACTCAAGTTCTAGAATGTCCGGTTAACTGTAAGGGAACAGAAGCCCTTTACATTGAAATAAGTTGTTGCAACTTATTCCCTCCAGCAAAGTTATGAATATCAGACTCGGGCCAGAGTGAATTACAAACATAAGGGGCTTGAGGGCCGCCTGAGCTCAAAAAGTTCTTTGTTAGCCAAAGGGCGTGTGAACACAGTGTAGCCGTGCTTAAAAATAGAATATATATTGACCTTCCTCTAATAACCTTTCTCCCTAATTACTTTTCAGATAATAAAAGCTTCATTAAGGCTCATTAAAGAGACGACCCGACCAGCTGCTGCGGCGAGGCGCGTGATACAACTAAGAAAATTACCTGTTTCATCTGAAAATATCTGCATGTTCTGTCCACTTTGTTCATACCCAGGAATGTTGCTTTTCGACAGAAAAAGAAAGTCAGGACACTGAGGAAAATTTAACGTTAAAAGAAAATTGTTTGTCAACATTTGATCATTATGACCCAGCTATTTTTAGTCATAATCTCTGCTCGTATCAGTATAATTAATTCTGGCTGGCTATAGATCTTGTGTAGGTATCATTAGGTGAATAACTTTCTGTCCAATGCAGAGTTACACCGGCTAGGAGTCCGTTATCTCTTGTGTAACTTAAGTTTTTTGTTTTAGGCAGCGTCCTCACAATGCCGTAGAAATGTAAAAACGCAGCTTTATTTTTACGGTTAGGCCTACCGTCCGCACTAATCCGTCACGAAAACGGAGCTTTTCGAAAACATTCTTCAAGCCGGAGGAATTTGAAAACGCCAGCTTTTCGTTTTAGTGTAGACGGAAAACATTTTGAAAACGAGCTTTTCGAAAACGATGGCATCACGATAATCATGTGATCTCCCTGACCGAGTTTTCCTCAAACACAAATCCAAAATGACCGGTGATTGTTGCGTTTTTAAATTCCTCCGGCGTACTGTGGACGGTAAACATTTGATTCGTTTTCAGAGTGAAACCTCCGTTTTCTTATTCCTCAGGTGCAGTGTGGACCGGGCCTTCGAAGGTCTCCTTAGCGACTTCCAATGCCAGCCAATGTAACTGCAATGCGACAGCAGTTGCAACTGACAAGCCTCTACATTGAAGCTTATATGTTACATGTAACTTTTGCTACACTAAGGATTCTGTCTTAGAGAAAATCAGGTGCTGCAGACATACTCAGCTGACTAACTAAAAGAAACAAGGGCTAAGCAATTAAAACCTTTTTTAAATTAGGCCAACATAAATATTAAGCAAACGTTAACCTTGGATCTGTTGAAGGGAGGTAGTGACTAATGTCGTGAGGAAAACACAAAATATGTTTACAGCTAAAACTTTGTTTTGAAGGTTAATTCTCCAGTGCAAGCAAAAGAGACGTCCATGGATTACACTTGAAATTACAGTACATGTGAGAGCGTCGATCACAACACATAACTAATGTGTCATTTAGCATTTGTTGTCATCATCATTATTATTATCGAACTGAAATTCTCAATCAAGCAAAATATTGTGACAACTTTAAAATGATCACATTTTTTTCTTGTTTTATCGCGGCTTATTCTACTGGCATAATGCAGGGATCTATTCTGGATCTAAACAAGCCAACAATTGACACCGTAATATAATCTTTTGTGGTTCCCAATCTTCATTTGCATTCCATAGTCTTTATTTTATGTTAGCTTCGAAAATTTGGTAGTCACTGCTACTAGAAAATACGTTATCTCTTTGATAATGTACAGATACAAGGGGAGGTCCTTCTGTAAGAAGAAATCAAGTGCACATTTCCGTTATTGTGAGATAAGAAGTTAGCTTTTTTGTGCGTTAGCCCTTGACCAAGTATTACTCGTTACTAATTCCAAAAGAACAAAGAGCTTCATCGAAGTTGAATCGTTGCACTCTCTAAGTAACACCCAGCGACCAAGCGAAACAATCTCAATAGCTCTCCAGCAGAAATGAGACACTTTGAGAACAGTTGTTAACTGTTTCAGTATTATTCTACTGAACACGGAAATTACATGTAAGACATTGAAATCATCGTAACGGGAAGAAACTAACGTGACCAGCTCTACACGCATTATGTCAAACTGGGATGCAAGACTGCAAACATTCTATCTATTTTTCTACATAAGATATTCGCGTGCGTTCCCTAAACCGAACCACCATATATCCGAAGCAAATCGCTGTAATGAGGTACTTTATTCACAAGGCTTAGAAAAGATCTTTGAACAGATAATGTTTTAAAATTCACAGAACAAACTTCGGAGAATAACACATAACAGATAACATCTCAAAAATTGCTCATTACTATTTGAAGGTGTGTCGTTTAATAGTAATGTTTCTAAAAATGAAAGTACCATAAGTCCTGTAAGACATTTGACAAATTTCTTTAAGATAGTGGCTCAACTCAACCGCCCCGGAAATCAAGTGCTTATGGTTTAACGACACACTTGGCAGCATATTACTAATAACTACGAAAACGTAAGCAAAGACAAATAATTACGTCGGGCGAAGGGCGAATGATAAATGGCGGAAAAACATTTTACATGACTTAAGTACGCTAATTACATGCAGGTAAACCGTCATTGTTTATTGACGGCCCACATGCATCACGATTAAGCGTGGTTATACAATGCGCAAGGGCGTATCTGTAACCGTGCCAAGTTTTTTCAGTGTTGAACAGTATTGAGCGTGTAACATTCTTTTGATAGTTTGTTAAAGTTCTCTTCTGGCCAGGTGTACTCATCATTGTTGTGTTATTACGCCCCCGCCACGTGTCGTCCAACTCTCTACATAATAAAACCCATCACGGACAGCGCATTTCAGCCGTACTTTACGATCGTTACCACGCGTTCAGTCGGCTCAAAACATTGATCTTGCCAATCAAAAACGATTTCTCCATAGCAAATCTTTGCGTCTTTGACGTCAGCCATTCTATTCATTTGTTAGTTGGCTCGGAAACGCGTAACAAGCTTTGGAAACAATATCAAGAATAAAGCGTTCAGAGAAAACAAGGTCTAATCAAAGTTAACGAATCTTGCCTCAAGGCTGACTTAGCTCAACAGAATAAAACTCACTCAGATGGTGTTGTTCAGATGGCTTAACATTCGCTCAAGCGAAAAGAAGCCATTGTTTTCATCTTTGAGGGGTTGTCGCTCATTATTTCGGCCAACCAATGAAACGAGAACGTGCGCTGATTTATTTGTCCAACGCGTGTATTGTCCTTGAACAATAAGCTGATATTATTGCTGTGAATAAAAAAGCCATGGAGATTCATGAAAGAGCCATTGTAATTCTCTAATAAACTTTATTTATATATTTCAATCTAGGAACTATCCGACTGAATTTTGGGCTGATATGTACAAACGGTCCCTACTACAGGGCCATCAAATCATATATGACAAAAAAATTACGAATCTTACTGCTACGATTTCTATTTCCTTTTAGATTCTATTGGAACATGGGGCTTATTTACATCATCCTGTACTCAAGAGCCATGCTTAAACGCAACGCCGACCATCTATCTTACTTCTTGTAATATAAATGTATATAAATTTTCTTTTAGAAATCTGATTACATATTTGCACAGAATGAAACTTAGGACAGGCGGATGATAACGACGGACCGCCTTTAGCGAAGAAACGACAAACATTAAACTTCAATAACATGAACAATTCCTGGTCGAATATAACTACAAACCTCGGTCAACTCGATGTTAATGTGCATAATGCCAGTAGTTTCCCGTCCAGTATGGTTGAGTATGGAACGCCATGCGGTTAACACGTGTGTTACGCTATTCGCTTCCAACACTGTATAGACGAGTCAAAATCTATCATCCTACTAGAATTGTCATATTGTCAACTGCAGATAAATCACGACAGGCAAGAAATCTATACAAAATGCGGACGCTACGCAACAGAAAGGCTTTCTTGTTCAACTGCTGATCTGAGGCACCGGGCCAAGTTAATTTAATTTACAAACTCACTGAAACTTTGTACAAAGGTATGTTACAATCGTGAGCAGTACAGTGAAGGAATGTTTGTATCTCCATCTGTGCGGGGATGTCTTTTGACATTTGTTCACCATTGTAGATTTTGTTCTTTATTGTTATGAACAGAGCGCGTCTGTCAAGGGTTCGTTTGGTTCTGTTTGTGTGTGTATCTCTTACACTTGCAAGAACGAACAACTCGCACGCGGTATTTGTGCTTGGTCCCGTCGTTGCACATAACGGTCACCTTCCTAGTTCTGACATCGTCCGCTACACAGCGCCACTCTCTCTTATGACGACTGATAATTTTGGAAAATTCCGGAAACCAAGGTAGTTCATCCATTGGCAAGCACTGTCCGTCACAGATCATGTCGCGGATTGGTCTTCTACTCGTGCAACGGCCATTCGACACATATCTTCGAATCCGGATTCCTTCGCATCCGAGATTGAGAATGCCTACGAAGAAACAATACACAAAATGATCAACATGTGACTTGCCTTGCAGTTAACCCATGGCACAAGACACGCGTCATAACACGAGTGAATGAAAGTTTTTTTTTGCAAAGATCAATGGGTAAACAGCTTGTTGAACACATGCGACTTACACATCCAGTAATGGAGAGTATCATTTGTGCTGAAATTACCTGACGTCTTTCGCGGCTGTTCTAATTCCAAGCCTGTATCTTCAGGTGGCGTTGGAGCCGGAGTTGTGGCGTTAGTTGAAACACGCGGGATGGATTCTGTGGACGGTTCGTTATGCTCGTTCTCTCGCTTCTTTTGGTGGGCAACACTTCCATTCCAACACATACAAACAAGAGCCAGCAAGATAAAATTCCGATGCCAACACGTTCTTAATAACATTGTAACGTGTCCGGAATTTTTTTGCTGCAAGGAACGACTTTGCGAGGAAGTTTAAGGTTAGGAAACTGAACTTTCCGTGTGCAGTGGTTGGCTGTTGAACTACTGGGAGGCGAATGTCAATAACACGAGATCTGGCGCCGCCACTTGACATGAGTTGTGCATGACTGACCAATCGTAAAGCTTAAATCCATAATAGCGCGCTCCCGCGAATGAACACAAATGACGCTCAAAATGAACTGAGCCGAAGACCAAACAATGAATTGTATATTATTAACGACATAAAACAACGCAAAACACACGCTGAAAGTTCTCTTTGAGACAAAGATTAAAATCAACGTGAAAACAGTAGTGAAGGTTTGTTTAACGTACAGACACGCTCCTATTGGCCGTATGTAAATTAAGTACGAGCCAAGGTAAGCATCTTCCAGTGTTCGTTTCCGGAGTTCTTTTACAATTTTTATTGCGCGCATGCTATTAACAAACAATAGCGAATAAACATCATCTTAATAAATGTCTACAAACGTGTTTCGATTTTCACGTTCTTTTGATGGCTTAGTTCCTGAACATTTAAAAGATCAAAAGAATTCTATAGAGAGCAAATATAAAAGACAAAGCAGAAGATTCTAGAGTCCAACTTTTCTTATTTAGGCCCTATGCAAGTGGCACAGTTTTCTTTGTTGGCGAAGATACTTTATAAATGTACTCTGCGTGTAATGATCGTGTTGTGTACCAAATCCCCGCGAGACGTGGAACGCAGCATGAAATAACTCGGTTGCTTGGTTTTTCTTTTTTCAATTATTCTCCTGTGATAAAAAACGTGAACACTTGCAACTCAGTCATCCAAGGGTCTGTAGCTGAAGATAACGTACATAAAGCTTGACAAACCTGCTGGAAACAGGCCGCCCCTATCGAGGCTGGTGATTTGACACCATTCCTCCTACAACCAATTTCTTTCTGGATAGTACGGCCAGACTAAGTGTGCAGCGGGCAGCAGCCATCGCTTTTTTTGTTTCACGTCGTTGCTTGTCATAAAAGCAAGATAGTTTTGTCTGCTTTCTCTTCTTTGTATGTGAAGTCTTTTGAAGACAATTTAAGCGCATTCAGATTTCTTTTTTAAAATCGGTGTCTTTTCACTAATTTCCAATATTTGTTAGTCCATGGTGTTATCAAAGGTCTATATTACCCTGTGTTGATCGGAAATGCTAATCGCATGTTATGATACTTAGCATCCATCATGACGCATTAGGTGAAGGATTTGCAAGTCCTTGTATACCGGAAGTGCTACCTTAGAGGTTAAACTCATTGTCACGTTATGGCATAGGACAAAGCCGAACCCACAGAATAAATCTTGTTCACTCCATATGGCTGTCCCTAAGGCCTTATCTGAATTCCTGCTTAAACGGGCGGAAGTAGTTGGCTTTAGAAATCGGACTAACTTGTAATTTCATAATTTGCGTAAGACGTAATACCAGCACTTAAAAATATGAACACTTTAGTTTGCGGTCAAACACAAATGCGAGTTACTAGACTGTATTCGATAAACTAGCCAGGTGTTGTCACGCAGTTTGAGGTCATTTAAACTTTCACATTTTACCTTTAAATGGTAAAAACCTCAAAATGATCCCTAAGTTAAGTTGAAAACTACTGTGCAAACGAGATGGTTATACAGAGATACAGTTGGTTATACCAGGGAAAGCTTGAAACCTACTACCAACCTCCACGTGATATTCCTATCGGGGTTAGACGGCACTGAACAGCTTACAACTCGTACATATTAAGACCGATATAACGGAGTCTGATATAACGAATCATCCTTACGGTGCCGGAAACGGCAATTTCCTAGCAATCTTTTACACGTCCTGGTATTGTGTAGGGCAGTCTGATTTTTCGATATTTTCACGTTTCATATTCATTACCCTAAGCCAAAAAAAGCAAAAATAAACAACAGAATGAAACTTGATTATAAAAATTTCCAACCAAACTGAATAAGTTTAAACCGCCACTTACTTAACGACCCCTGAATAAATGAAATCCCGCAATCAGCGAAATGCTTGCTGGAATTTCGTCCGACCAGGTTTTCCTCCAGTAACACAGAAGTCATTTTAATTCTGGATATGATCAGATTTACATCTTTTTCGGTAGGAGGTTGGTATTCACTTTATTCCTATGGTAACGCAGGGTCTTTCGTGGCCGAATCTACCAAATGCCATTATTAGTACCTATTAGACGAGGTGTTTAAGTCAGTAGCTGTAAACTGCAAACACTTTCAGGCTCCACAAGGAGACAAGGTGGTAATGAATGTAAATTTTTCAAACCCGAAACAGCCGTAAAACAGAAGTGGTTAAACCGAAAAAATTATGTCACACATCTCTCAGTTCTCCACGCTATATCCCAACCAGAGATGAACGATGGCGATACCAGGGAACATTACTATCCCATACCAATTTAGTCGTTGTTAGGAAGGCGTCAGCCAAATTTGTTATCACTTCAGGAAACCTCTCACGGTTGCAAGCTGCAAGCGGAAGTTTTTTTAACGTCACAGAAGGGAGGTTAGAGACCAAACATTACACTGCAATGACAAACTAACGAAATCTATGACAGTATTAAGGCCTGTCCAAACGGGAAATGTTTGGCGACCAAACACCATCAAACATTGTTTGGTGACCAAACATTTTACCGTTTGGCCACCTTGTTTGGTGCTGTTTGATCATGTTTGGTCGTGATTGAAAAAATTTGAAGCCAATCAAACATTCGATCAAACAACTTAAAACATTTCTTTTGTTCTCGTGTTTGATGGGCGATGTTTTGTTCGTTTGGACAGCCGTATCAAACATGTTTGGCGCGCGCATGCGCCCCACGCTTGCTCAGTGGCCTGTATCCATAGTTTGATCTGTGTTTGATCAAACATGTTTTAACCGTTTAGCCACTCACTTCAACATCAGCATGTTTGGCCACTAAACAATGTTTGATGATGTTTGGTCGCCAAACGTTTACCGTTTGGACAGACCTTTACTCTTCTGAAACCGAATGCACATGGTACCCTGTTCCGCCTCAAGTTTGCATTGAAAAGTCTGTCACACCAAAGACACATTCCACCAAAGGGTTCCTCCTCTTCCTCCTAAAAAAAGCTCTTATTTCTTCCCATAAAATTAGTCGCTAAGTCGGTGTACTTTGAAGTTTTTTCGGGTCAATTCAAAAGCAGCCATGATGATTTCTCCATAGCAACCCAACGAGTGCCGCGAGGCATTCTTCGGTTTCCAAGCAGCAGCCATTCAACCTAGTCCTCTTTTAGGGCTAGTTGTTTACTCCCTATGGTACTCACAATGCCCAAAATATTTTATACTTCTATACTACTTTTTCCTTGAGTACACCCCGGGGTTAATATCGTCATAACATTCTTATGCGTTACGCAACATATCAAGATTATCCACCAAGCGTGACAAATGGACATTGGCTATTGAAAACGGTCTAACTCTCATCCTAATTTTCGCTATTTATTCTACAAAAAAGGAACTATTCTAGCATTAGCTTCAATGGAAAGTACGAGGGAGTAAGCATTATACCTGCACTCCTCTAATGATCCAATCAGACGAGAGAACGGTTGAATGGCCACGATGGTCAGAGCTATGGGCTTTGTGGTTCTTTGTCTTGCAAATGTCTTTTCTACCGGGTTTTCTGCCACGAGAGATGCTTTGCATAATGTATCAATTCATCGCGTTTTTTTATCAGGCGTTAATTAAGGTAGTATCGTGCCACAAATGAAGGGATAATAGTCCCGAAACGCTTGGACTTTTCAACCGCAGAAAAAACAAAAAACAAAAAACAATTAAACCGAGGAATTCATTGCAGTGGTGCTCCAGTTTTTAACCTACCCGTATTTGGTTAATCGTTTGATAATTCACAATGTGTTCGTTTATGTAAAGACTTGTACTATTACCGTGAGCTGTTTTCACGTCAAAGACGCAGTCAAAAAACGAACCGCATGTACTCAAGACAGTTACATGAAGATATGGTTGTAAAAAAGTTGTCGACTTCTCTAATGGGCAAAACTGACTGCCATTGAATACACTCTTTGCGGGTACAACTCAACGGCCTATTATCAACGTTCCTAACACCGTCTCCTTGGATCCCTTTTACGTGGTTCAACTCTTTCTTTTACTTCATATCGAGTGGCTTCCAGTTTATTAAATAAACATCCCTATACCAACAGAAGCGACCAAACAAAGCACCTGATACATTTGGTCAACATTTACTTCTTCAAGAATCCTAGAAATTAACAATTTTACGAGACTGTTTTCCTCGTTTGTAAAAACTAGCAAATACATAAATATTACAAGTAGGCACCACAATAAAGAATTAAAGTGTACTTCAAGTGTAATTTGAACTTGTCAAAAGCGATAAAGAATCGACGTCCCAGAACTGCACAAGGTCACCATACCATGCAGCAAATGAATCACAAGAATTAACCAGTTTCTTTCTTTTTTTTATGAACAAATTAAAACTTCACTTTGCAATAATCATGTTGTGACTATGAGCTCTGTTCTGCCGGCGCTTTCCAGTGTGAAGTTTGTATTATAAAAAGGGGAAATAATAATTTTGCGTGGTTTGTTCTGCAGTCCAGACTGATACATGAAGCGGCAGCTAATGAATTGAAATCCAGACCCATCCTGCAGCAGTGTTGTCGGCTTACTGTTGTTCTTACGCCAAATATGCGTAAGTATCTTTCTCTCCCTCAACTCTCTCAAGATATTCCTTTTCGATTAAGATATCAATACATTTCTGAAGAGATAAACAACAAACACAATTAACCTCTTACTGAATTGGACATATAGTGATGCGAAATTCGAGATTTCATGGTCGGAGGCCCAGGAATGGTCAGTGGAGGCTGCACCAAGTAGACAGAGGAGTATAATCAGCGAAAGGAAAGTTTCCAACAATAGCGTAACTGTGGGAACATTTAGCCTGGTTGAACCAGTTCCGGTTTCCGATTTGACATTAAGTTCATGGCATTCTATTTCTTGTACCCAATCACTGAGCCTCATTTTATCGCGCCACCTTCATGCCCTCTTACACAGAGTTGTTTTTGTCAATGATCGCTCTCATGGTGTTCAACGAAGGTTTTATGAGATGAAGTGCCAGAAAACAACGCCATAATGATCAAGAAATACCCCAAAAAACAAAAAGCAAACAACAACAAAAACAGCCCCGGAAAAATTCACGCGGTGAAATGCTGGTAACTTTTAGCGTATGGCCCGACTGAAAGATTCTTCATCTGGTCTGGAAAGCTATTTTTTTGTTTTCCTTGTCTTCTCGTGGGAAGTGCATCGCTTCTGTGAATAAATCATTCCAGGAACAGAGGACTTTGTGCATGGGGCACTTAGCTGTGGTACACATGTCTCTCGTGCTTTGAGTCCTCTTTGAAGACTATCGCACCCTTCTTAACCACGATAAAAATGTAGGTTACTGTTTGTCACCTGATTTTAAAAGCCTATAACTCACGAGTGTTTTTCTGGCAAGTGGTATACGCCCACTTACCACCCATGGGTCTCCGAATATGAGGACATTTTTAAAACTACCAAAAAACTCGTGAAAGCCTGCGTAGCTGGTGCTCGAGTAACAAGAGGACGCGAGTTGGAGCGGAGGACACCAGCGGTGTGAACTCCGTTATTACTGTAGAATTCCGAAAGTAACGCCCCCCGCCCCCTGTTACTTTCGGATTTAGAAGCAAAAGGAGCCGCTACTTTCGGATGGCTAAAAAACGTTTGAACGGTAATTCACAGTCGTTTCAGACACAGCAGACGCGTCACATGAAGTTGACAGTTCCGTTTATGTATGTTACTAACTACCCACACAAAAAAGCAAACACTGTATAAACAAAAAAGGCTACAAATGTTGGTACTGTAAGGAAAAAGTAATGGTCGCATTGTACATCGATCTAAGTACTGCTTGAAACGTTACATGAAATGCAATACGGCTTTTTGTTGTAGTCGAGAGTTAATCTTCAAAGGGCCGCTACTTTCGGGTGGGACGTTACTTTCGGGTTCAATAGGAAGTTAAAAAAAATAAAGTTATTTTCGGCCAGCCGTCATTTTCTACTCCAGCATGAGCTACACAGGCCATTGTTGTGATTCACCACACATGTTATAAGTACATGTAATCTCACTGACACCAGCTAAACGCGTTAAACAAGTCAACTTTTGAAAGACAAACTGGAAGGCTGACATTTACACAATGGCTACTAAAAGGGCTCTAATTTACAAGTCAGCAAGTCTCAGAGTTGTTCATGGGAAGCAAAACAATTTTGAATCATATCTAACCGTCTGAATCACAGCCGCCCTCCCCGAAAGAAAAAAATCTGAAGGACCGCGGCTAACTTAATTATAACTGTATCCTAGAAATTCTGGCACAAATAAAACCACGACATACATGACTGAAAAATGAAATAGAGTAAAGAATACCTTGATGACTGGAACTCTAGGTTTGAATCTGCTCGACAGTTGTGACAACACCTCCGCCAGCAGAGGTTGATGTTTTAACATCTTGCGCATTTTCATGATTCGCACGATTGCCGCCTGTACACAAAATAAGAAGAATAATTGCAATATTTAAAGAGGGTAACATCAAAAAGCTGACATCAATTTAATTAGGGTGGCCCTCGTTAACTACTATTAACAAATTGATTAAAAATAGTTAAAAGGCTAAAATATTTCAAATATACTGATTTACGAATGAATGGGTAAAAAATTTAAAATAAGGCTGAAAAATTAAAAATATATGAATTTAAAAAAACAAAAAATATGTAAGAAACTAATAAGGAATGTTCAAACTAAAAATGGTTTTAAAATTGTCTAGACTATAGCTCCTGGCATGTACAGGGAATGAGTTCTCAGCATGTACGCCACTGTACTGGAAAGATCTCGCTCAGTGTTAGGGAAACACAGTAAAATCCGAGTGGCACTGGCGTCAATTGATGCTTACCCAAATTTAACTCAAAGTTTATGCAGAACTCGTTTACCTACATTTGTGCACGGCTCTGGAATAGATTACCTACAATAGTGAAACTGGCCAGCGATGTTGCTAATTTTGGTAGTAAATTGAGAACTGTATACCTTTGACTGTATATTTACAGGCCTATCGGAGGCAGCGTGGCCGAGAAATTAAGGGCACTGGTGTTGTAATCCGGAGGTCCCGGGTTCAGGGCCTCCACCCTGCCACTAGCGGGATTTGTTTCTCAGTAGTCCCGAGTTCAAATCCTCGGTCACGCTTTGTAAATAGCCAGCTGGTCTGCTTCCTGTCAGTTGGGATTTTTAACTATGTTACGTTTATTTGAAATATTTGTTTCCCTTGTTTCAATGGCATGCCTGTAAATTAGCTAAGCTTAGTGCTTGTATAGCTAAGTGCATGACCACTATAAATAAGACTTACATTTACATTTATCGTTATTTTATTCAGATATCTACTGTGTACATATAAATAGTTGATTAGGCATATTTTACACTGCAGATATTTAACTATGTTGTTTTCGTGACAATGTAATTTATTTATTATTTTGGTTAGTTACATACACGTTCGTATTTTGATCAAGTTTACTCAGCTCTTAGGCGCAATGTGTTTCAATAAAGTGTTGATTGATTGATGTGTCCCTAATCCTGTCCAGTAGTGTACCTGTATAAGAAGTTTTCTGTCCTCTTCGATGTATTTGTGAGTTTGCTCTTGCTCTTGCCTCTGTTCCGTTTTCATCGGTACATTGATGTTAACTCTTAGCTTTTTACTGTGAAGGGAAAACAATTTTAACTGTCTTCTACTTGATGGCAAAAGATACTAATAATAATTCCCTCATTTTCTACAACAGAGGAGCAGAACGAAGACGAAAGGAAAGACGAAGACGAAGGTGCGTTCTTACTGTTTGGTCACCAACGCGCGAGGCGGGAATGTCGTGTCGACTGGCAGTGTTTCCGCTCGCGGCTTGAAGTTAGAGAATCTAGCTAATTCCCAGCATTACTTTAAAGGTTTATCATCTACCCTGAGGCAATCAAACGCTACATCAAATTAGCCATGTTCTAAACGAGCAGGGGACTGGGTACGAATATTTAAAATCGATTGAATTGAAAACTGGGACCCACCATCTGAAAGAGAAATCGCTAAAATAAGAGAGCTTTGTACGCTCGTCCGTCCAATCCATACAAAACTATCTTATATTAGCGATTTTTAAAAGTGTACCACGCCTTTGCGTTTAAACCAATAACACTCAGATTTGGTATACTTACTTATGTTTGACTGCTCTTTCAGATGGTGGGTCCCACTTTTCAGTTCAATCGATTCTAAATATTCGTACCCAGTTCCCTGCTCGTTTGGAACATGGCTAATTGTGTCTCAGTTTGTCCAGGGCTTTAAGAGAATACTCTTTATCTACATATATATTGCCCGAGATATTTTCCCGTCGTTGTAATGTTCTTAATGTCTACCAGATGGGTCCTCAAAGTTCATTTTGTAACACCTGAAGTTCAACGCCGTTGATGTGATATATCAAACACGAAAGACGGTGTTTGACCACATTTCCAAACACGGAGAAGACAATTGAAAATACGACGCGCAGCGCAGTATTTTTGACGAACTTCGAGGTGTTTGGAAATGTGGTGAAACACTGTCTTGAGTGTTTGATATATCTTCTCAATAGAAACTAAAACTAAAAAGAAAATGGAGAACAAAAATCGTAAAAATCTATGCTAATTAAGATCAGATATCCAAACACCGTCACGGTCATGATTTACTTTGTTTAAACTTGATGAATTATTAATGAGATTGAGAAATGCTACATCACAACTCACCTTTTGTATCCAAAGTGAAGACTAACTGATGACTGGAGATCTAAGTTGGAGCCATCTTCAGATGTCTCGCTCACCTGGAGAAAAACACTTATTCAGTTGGTCAGAATTGTATCAGTTGTTCAATATGTTTCACTTCAAGCCTTTGGTATCACTACACACCACAGACAGTCACGGTATTTTGGCGAGCTAGTGACAGTAAAATAAAAAAAAAAATGACACCCTTCTGTTTACACACAAGATCCGCTTTAGTGCACGTTCTCTTTTTACGGAAGCCCGAGTCAAAAAATGGAAGCCGTTCGTCGTCGGCGTAATTGATCGCCAAATGAGGGGTCATGGTCCCAGGCGTTCCTAGTGTAGTGCGTGGAAACTGGGGATGAGAATGCGACAGTTCTCGCTCTTCGAGCTTCGTGAACAACAATGTGATATACAAAGTGCTGTGTTTTGAGAGGACAGTTTGGGAAAGACTCGAAGAAGATGTCGATCGTTTCCGGAACGGGTTGACCCACGAATTATATTGCTTGAAAGCCTGCCGGATAAGCAAAGTTCATGCTCGTTCTCACGAGATAACAAGGGAGCCATTTACGAGTTCAAACTACGAAAACACAGACAAAAAAACAACTTCTAATGCTGAGACGAACAACTCGCCGGGATGTTGAAAAATCAAAGAATCGTCGTAAGCAGAACTTGGAAGATGAGGCAAACAACATGTAATTGGTTATAGAGGATACTCAACGAAGCAACTTGAATAGTAAATATCCAAGTGTAACTCTGAGTTAGAAAGTATCCTGATTCTTTTATGTGTTTTTACCCGGCAGCAGGGAAGTGTATTCAAAAAGCTAGATACCCGACAGTCTGAAATTATCATAGAATTTCCACGGAATAATTCATTCAATTCTAAGTAGATCCGCAACCTGTCGCGGACTTTCGTCATGTTATGGTCTGTTATGTGCTTCCATGTCGAGGAAATGTGAATTCAACGCAGTTCGGAAATCTATTGGTATTTCTACACAGAGATCGAGCATTTTCAGCAAGTTTGAATGGACATTTCGGTGGAAAAAGGGAAACAATTTCTGACTGCCGGGTATGTATAGTTTTTTTGAAAAACCGTGCCCGTGAGTCATACAAAGTTCGGACTATTTGCAAACCCAAATCATTGAATAAAATCGCTTGGTGTTTTTGACCAAAGATCAAAATACTCAAACAATCCCAGGAGGTTTCAAATAATATCCATAATTTTGGTGAAAATTGATTATCTGTGAATTTTTGACGGCCGGGTAGCTAGGTTTTTGAACAACCTGGCCCGTGAGTCAATATTTTGTAGTATTCCTCCACTACAAAACCAAAACATAATTTAGAGTCGCTTCGCTTCTTTGAACAAATATTTTCATTGTGGACTAAATGTCAAAACATCGAGATTTTATAGTATGCCCAAGCTCGACATTTCCTCGACTACAAAGCCAAAATAATACTTGAAATCGCTTCACATTTCTAAACAAAGATCTACTACTCTAAGTAATGAGTTATTTCGTGGAAATTCTATAATAATTTCACACTGCCGGGTATCTAGTTTTCTGAAAACACTTCCTGGCTGCCGGGTATCTAGACAAAATGTAAAGTTTTAACTGTGTTCCACACGTTTACCTGCGGTACGAAGCCCGAGTAAACGCTCTTAGAGCGTCTAGTTCACTTAAAATTCCGGATTATTGTAAACCATACGAGGAAGTAAATACTTGACTTTAGAGATGACTAAAATTGAAAAGTTCAGTTTAACTCATCTTGGTAATAATTTTATTTCAGTGTCCTAATCATCTTCAACCCAGTCAAAATTTTTGATACTGAATTGAAGCTATTCATTCATCACATATAGAGAACTATTACATGGACCATCAGCATACACTAGATCAAACCTGACCGGGCCTTGATTGCAGCTAAAGGTTGCGGTGTAGCTTGGTTACGCATAGTCTTCTAAGCAGACGCTCTTTGGGCTCGTCAATATTGCCTGGCGAGCTCAAAGAACGTCTGAATAGGAGGCTAGGTTACGCAGAGTCATTGCTGTTTGAAATTAAGTGAAGCACATAATCCATCAACAAATGTACAGTGAGGTCATACTCACAACAAGTTTTGACTTCAACAAAATTCCAAGCACTTGACAAAGAACATCCTGAGAACAAGATAAGAAAAATAAATCACACACAAAAATTCAAGCTTTCTACAGAAATATACAAGTAGCCATGGAGTGAATGACGAGGCACTCTATCAAGATAGGCTTGAAACAGCGGTTTTACAACCATTGCCGGGAAGCTAAAATCAACTTATACATACATGTAGAACTATTCCCTGCGGATGCAAAAGGTGCAATTGAAGAAAAAACGGAAGTCCAATCGAAGCAACGTGTAAGTGGGAAACACGAAAAACGCCATGGTTTCAAACCAGCCTTCTCAAAATGTTTTCCTGGAGCAGGTTATATGAAAGTTGGAGGGGGTTTGGGTTCCGAAGGGCGTATCCGACAAAATGGGTGTTACGCATTAAAAAGTACATGTACCATTTTAAGTTGAGTCTGTTCTTGAATCTGCTCCAGTGTCAGACTGTCCGAGTTGTTAAACATCAGGAGCACGCCCATCTGATAGGTGGATGCCTACAACACAACAAGCAGTCACTGAACACTCGTAGTTAATCACAGCAGGGCTGTGAGGCAGTCATGATAATAGGCACCTTAAGATACCAGGACGGGACGAGCTAGGACGGCTACCGGAAGTAAATTAACTCAACCGGGCATGCGCACGAGAACTCTCGACTCATCTCTCTGCCGTCCTCATCTCGTCGAGGACGCCATTTCGCCCGACTGGCCGTCGTATCGAAAACGTGAGTATTTTGCTCTTGTTTTGCCTCGATAACTGTTCCAATCGACTTTATTTTCAGTTATATTGATAGGAATGTTTATAAGGTTCACAGTTTTCGTGATTGTAGTGTAGAACACTACGCTGAGATACGAAAATGTGAATAAAATATTCTTTGTCTGTTCGTTTGTGTTTCTGCAGTCACTGTTCAGACGCTATTACGAGTGTGCAAGCTCAATACAAACTGTATGCATTGAGAATACATCAGTGTAAGTACAGTCGATAAAATGTTGTAAAAATGAATGCCATGGAGCATGTACCGAGCAAATAAAATACACATTTTCAAACTGATGTTTAGTTTTTTTATGCTACCCGGAACTTGAAGCAGCATTTGTTTGATTTTTATGATGCTTGGTACAATTACAGATGGAAATTGAAACGTTCACCAAAAGTCAGGATTCTTCGGCGACAGAATTCCCAAACGCTTTAGTGGTAACTGAAAAGCCATCTGAAGCAGGTCGATCAGATTGTTCGTTTAATTTTTTCATACGGAAATTATGGTTTCTCTATTGGAATATTGACAGATGTACGTTTGCTTCGCTTATACAGAAAAAGAAATTCAGCGTCGCTGTTCACTATCGTTTAAGCCTAATAGGATAAGATTTCTACCATCTCTTTTATAGTCTAATGGATGTCATTGCTTCTGTGAATAGCTTGTACGAGGTTCGAATTATTGACGTCGCCGTCCTTTGCGAAAATGCACATCTTAAGCATTTTGTTTTTGGCGACACGACGGGACCCGCGAAAGTTTCCCGCGTCCACTGCCGTTGCCGTCCTGACCTTCCCGTCCTCGTATCTTAAGGTCCCTAATGTAAGTAGGTAGACGGCGGCATTTAGTGTCAACATTTGAACGAATGTTACACTACTACACGACTTCACTACCAGCATTTATCCTTTAACGACGTCTCACAACAACTTTTCAGGTCACAAACACTCCTCTTGAATTGCATGACAACAATCATGAGACTTATTGCTCACAACTCACCTGGAGAATGTAGCGATTTTTGAAGCAATTTGTAACTAGTTCCCCCTGCAATCAACAAAAACAAGTTTCAGTTAGTCTTATCCAAAAAAAAAAAAAAAAAAATTAACCCCCTCTAGAGGTTTTGACTTTTAAGAAAGCCATGAGATTTCATCTGAATCTTGGTTTTTGTGTGAGTATAACTCAGTTATATGGCTTGGGACTATAGTCCTTCTTTGTAGTGCATGTTTTCCACTTCGTAGTAATCTCGCAACACTAATTTCCACCCACTGCTGCGTGACAAGCAAAACAAATGCCTACAGTCAATCTTTTAATTAATTTTGAGAGAGGACACATTTAGATTCAAAGACGACAAGCACAAAATCTGCCATCTGCCATAAGACTGGGTTATGCAGACAAACAGAGAAAGCTAACAGAAACAACGTGAACATCTTAAAACAGTTTATATACTGGGGCATTGCTCACTGACCTTGGACATGTGGTAAACCCAATGAAGTTTCCGACCACTATGTTGGCTGCTGTAAAATGTGGTGAATCGTTGATGACTTCTTTCCATCTAAAGAAAAACAAAATGGTTAGGAACCTTCACTAACGCAAGCAGCAAAGGTTTAACTATCACAATTTGTATCCTTGGACAATGTGTATCATAAAAATCTGGTTTTCTTTGTTTTAATAAGTTCTTTTTGGATTTAGCTTCAGGGAAGAGAACAAAACAAAACACGAAAACAGTAAAACACGCACACACAAAAAACAAAGGCAAAACAAAACCAACCAACCAACAAACAAGCAATCAAAAAAGACTATACTGGTATTGTTCTCAACACAAAACTATAATGCTTTAGCTTAATTTGTTTGTTTTCACAATTACCACATTTTACCTCTGCTGGTAGAGAGAATGGCGCTGACTGTTGGAAGGGCCAGGACCCTGAACTCAAAACCTGGATTGTGAAGTCCACTAAGGAGCATAGGTAACGGAAAAGAATCAGACGCCATAAATAAAGAAACAACAACTACAACAACATGGCATAACAACAACACATCCACAACAGTCGAAGACAATTGACTTACAATCTAAGGCTTCTGTGTTGGCTAGATGTGACTTGAATTTGTCATTAAGATCTTTGCTAACACCTATGTCTTGAAACATTCTTTGAAGCTTGGATGTGTACTCAAAACCACATGCTTGCTGTGAAAGGAAGTCAACAACATTAAATCAGCGGCCTTTCTTTCTTTTCTAAGGGTTATATGAATACAGAGGAAACAAACAAACAAACAAACAAACAAAAAAAACGATTAACGTTAAAACCAAATATAACCCAACTGGCTGTTGTTTCGTTCTAGTCTTTCAATTCAATTCAGTCTATTCAATACTAGTATAAATCTACTAGCGTTCTATCACGAATGCAATTCTCTGATTGGCTACGCTACTCACTATCAATTCTGTGATAGTGAGTAGCGTAGCACTGTGCCCTTGTTAACAAAATGACGGCCGCTTCTTGGCATTTTCGAAGTGTCTGTGAAGAGGATTTAGATAACGTTTTGAACGACTTCTAGATTTATACTAAAAGATTAGATTATTCGCTCTCAATTTCTATGCGTGATAGTGCGCCTGAGTCAACTATCATGCATTAGAAATCTAGAGCTCATTATCTAATTGCTTAATGGTACAGACCATCATGCTTTCATGTCCAATATAATATTGCTTTGTTCAATATTAAAATGTTATCGCTTTCTGTGTCTGGAGGAAAGTATAGAAATCGTTCCCTTTAAATTGTTCATTTTTTCATAATATTCACTTATTATTTTAATACTATGTTTGTGTGACGTTTGTTTGTTTCTTTATTTAGTGGCTTTTGTTAGTGAATACCTTGAGTTTAGAGATCATACTAGCTTCGGCATCATCTGAAGCTGAGTTGTGCTGTACAAGTCTCTTAGCCAACATCTTGGAATAAAACTTCTGGAAGACATCTTTGTCTTCAATGTACTTGAACACGACCATCTACAGATACACAAAATACATTAACAGAAATAATAAGCAAACTTTAAAAGGGATTAAAACAAGGCTACTAACCACTGAGTTGAGGATATCCTCTAATTCAGCTTCTTCTGGATTCTTTGAGCTGTGAAGCAGGCAATAAAAAAAATGAATGATACAAAATATGACAAAAATAAGAATTGAAGCAGCAAATTTTGCTGCTTAGAAACAACATTATGCAATTCGAAAGCCCAAGTAGTACATGTATCTATATTTTAAAATTGACATTGCCTTCAAAAGACTAATATAACTGGGTACCTTTTCTTTAGCAGAGAATCACAGTATCTGGCCAGAAGTTCAGGGGACTTGGATGAGCTATGAGCTTGTTTGGTGACAGAGTTACTATTAATAAACTTGCCACAAGCCTGTTAAAACCAAGTGAAAGTTGTTATAATACAGGCACAAGACAACAATGATCACATTCAGAAAATAAAACCATTTGCCATGAGAAGGGACAAAAAAATAAATAGCTTTGTGTATAATCAATTGCCAATTGAACGTACTATGAGGGCATGTGTTATGACAAAAAGTTAAACCCTTTCTTTTCCAGTCAATGAAATACCAGGTAAATTGGAAAAACTTTATGAAAGACACAGAAACAATAAGACTTATACAGGATTTTTTTTGAGGCCAGAGACCAGAGATATAGTTCGCTTATTTGCCAAGCCATGCCCGGTATTTTAATATGACAAATTTGCCTTTTGTTGGACAATCCCTACATCATGACTGGAGGACAAATGAGTGAGAATTGTACTATAGAATGAAATCTATTGTAGCTCTAACAAAGTGGCCACATATTTTTGAAATAAAATCTGCTACATCTGAACTTTGTTGCTCAAAAAAAAAAAAAAAAAAAGAGAAATTAAGACATTTTAGTCATTTGGAAAATTTTCTGGTGACATGCTACCCAGTAATTTTAGAAAGAGATTTACTCCGTTAGAATAATGTTTATGAACAATCTTCTGATCTGTTTGATCTGTTTGTCAGTTTGAGTGAGTTATCAGGCCTGAGAGTTTGGTCATGGTCATATTTTCATTATTTTAAGTTTTCAGACCAGAAGTGACTTGGGGATTGATGATGTGAAAGGCTAACAAACTGTTTCATAATTGCATTACAGTAGTATTGCACAAGTACCTTGTCTAGAGCTGCAACAAATCCTGCGTCATTGTTGAAAGCTGTCAAAACCAGTGCATTGTACTTATGATGAACCTCAAGTATTGTTTCCACATACACCTTGGGATCCTGAATCAATAATAACAAAGTTTTATGGCTTTGAAAACATTTTACAAAAATAAATGTCTGCAATATCAATATTGTTTGAAAGAACAATACGACGGTTAACTAACATTGAATGCTTGATCTCCACATTTTTCTAATGCATTGAGTCCTTGATTTGTTATGTGATTTTCTAAAAGGGTTCGAAGTTGTCCTAGTCCATCAGGTATCCTGGCAACCAAGTTGTACATGCGACCAAGATCTGGAAGTAATAATATTAGATAACATGGAGTTAAAATGACAGGAAAGGAAGACTGGGAAAATGATTGATGCAGTGGAATCTAAGGTAAATGATCCATAGCTCTCTGACATTCTGCTAAACTTTCATGAGTGAATTAATATCTCTAGAAAACAACCAATGACGTTTCTGCATACAATGGCAGCTCTCAGCTGAACATATTTTAATATGTTCACTAATCTGAAAAACTCATTATTCATCGAGAAGGAGACCAAAATAAGTAAGAAATATACTGTGCTACTTTTTGTTTACAACCTACAGTAAGAAAAGCTTAGTGGCACAGGTTAGTATTTATTACATAGTAGGAAATGTAAGTAGCAATGTAATGTATGTAACATTCTGTAAGTATTGTAATGTAACATAATCATGTAAGTGTTGAAAATAATTATGGTGTTATTAAACTGAAAAAGTGCTATTATGGTTACTGGCTTGACAGCAATTTGCCAAGTTGTCTTAAAACCACAAATAAACATCCTGAAATTCTGATCCAGTCAAGTAACAGTAAGATAAATGTATTGAAGGTTAATCACCTTCCACAAGTAACAAAGTGGATTGTCCTGTTACATTATAAAATTAGTACAATTAGTGCGTTTGCATTTTAATCCAAGTCTACAGACCTTCATTCTTGTCATCATTTAAGAGGTTTTGGAATTCGGAGTAGAAGATGTCTAAATGCTTCTCTATCAGAACGTGCTCACACTTTCTGGCAAGCTACAACAAAAAAACACAGCATTAAACCAGCTTACTGATCATAAACAGAAGTTACAGTAATTATTACTATAGGTTAGTTCTACACTGATCAACATCTTTTGGGGGTAAGTTTATTTTCGAGACGGGATGGGCTATAGGTGCAGGTAAAAGAGAAATGAAGGGGTGAGTGCAAAACCATGCTAAGTAACGATTTGGGTGAAAGAAAAAATTTTCGCGAAAGGGCTTGAATTCTTGCATGTGGTCTTCAATGTAATAGAAAAACGTGGTCCTGTATTTTTGTCACTGGTTTTTGCTTCGTTTATAAAGACGCCGCTAGGAAAACCGAGTGGTTTTTCTGCATATGCAATATCTCGAAAACGAAGCGAAGCTTAGCGGAAAAACTACGGGACATTGTTAAACATACCTAAACAAAACTGCATGCGAAATTTGGAGCGTTTTCGACAAAGTTCACTTTTGATTAAAATACCTAGCGCCCTTTTCCCGCTGAGGTCTTCAAATAAACGAAGCCGGGCCTTTGTTATGATAAACAGAGCCGATCCTTTGTTATAATAGCCAAGCCAAGCCTTTGTTATAAGTCGAAGTCTCGCCTCGGTTTATCATAACAAAGGATCGGCAAGCTGCGTCCACAAGGACTTTGATTTCACTTAGAAAGCAGCAAAATGTCACTTCCACGCAACGTATAAGCTCAAAAATGTTGATTTTAGGTCAAAAAAGGTTTAAACGTTGATTTCACGTTAACGTGTGACAGCAAGGAGGATGATTTCTCTTAGAAACGAGCAAAATGTCAATTTCACGCAACGCATAAGCTCAATGATGTTGATTTCAGGTCTAAATAGGTTAAAATATTGATTTGACGTTAAGGCGTGACGGCAAGGAGGTTGATTTCACTTAGAAACCAACAAAATGTCAATTTCACGCAGCGCATAAGCTCAATGATGTTGATTTCAGGTCTAAATAGGTTAAAATGTTGATTTCACGTTAACGCATGACGGCAAGGATGTTGGTTTCACTTAGAAACCAGCAAAATGTCAATGTCATGCAGTGCATACGCTCAATGATGTTGATTTCAGGTCTAAATAGGTTAAAATGTTGATTTCACGATAATGCGTGACGGCAAGGATGTTGGTTTCACTTAGAAACCAGCAAAATGTCAATTTCACGCAGCGCATAAGCTCAATGATGTTAATTTCAGGTCTAAATAGGTTAAAATGTTGATTTCACGTTAACGCTTGACAGCAAGGATGCTAGTTTCACTTAGAAAACAGCAAAATGGTAATTTCACGCAACTTATAAGCTCAATGATGTTGATTTCATGTGAAAACGCGCTATAAATAGGGCTGACAGATTAACAGATGAACCCTTCTCCGCAACGTATGGGTCTCCATACATCTGCATGTCCGCTGATCCCAGAAGCTCAAAACACTACAAATCATGCCGATTTGAAATAAAATCAACGCAACCTGGATCACAGATCTATGTTACAATCGATCGCTACTTGTTGGCCATTCTTATGTTTAAACAATCTAGTTACCAGTTCGAGCAACGTCCGCAGAACGTGATTGTAATGCATGCCGGGAAGGGTCTTTACACCTCGTGCGCGGGAAAACATGGCAGTCGATACAAGACAAATTTTATCACTCTAAAACCAGTTCTCGCTTTCCAAACTTTGACGCTAGCAACGCTTGGCAAATGGGCCATGACTCACTAGAGGGTATTTTTTTTGGGCAAGAACTGCTCTTGGACTTTGCTGCCTGGCTTGATCTGACTTCGAACGCTGATAACACGATTACGGTATATCAGCTGCCTTCGAAGTTTCAGAACACATTTTGATTCTTTAAAACGTGCTGATGACTTACGGGTTTATCGAGACTTTATGATGCCTCTCAACCACCAGGCAGGCACACAAGGTACTTTAAAACAATGCTTAAGATATTAGTTGACAGAGCTCTAATGCGGCACATCTCTTTTTTGTTCGATGAATTTCATTTGACTCTCGATCGATTCACGTGTTGTGCTCACGTCACAATACCTGACGTAAACAATCTGTTCCCAGATTTCCGCTCTATATATGCTGTGAGATTTGATTTTGACTTCACACACTATAAACAGTCTGCCTGTTTGCTGTTCAACAAATAAACTCCTAAAGACATGGCTAGGAAAAGCCAAGTATTTTTGCATACGTTATAACTCGAGAACGAAGCAAAAACCAGCGACAAAAATACAGGGCCGTGTTTTTCTATTACATTGAAGACCACATGCAAAAATTCAAGCCCTTTCGCGAAAATTTTTTTTTTCACCCAAATCGTCACTTAGCATGGTTTTGCACTCACCCCTTCATATAATTGAGCAATAATTCATCTTTTCAACTTGGCCATTATTTACTTACTTCATCTTGCGTGCTTTCATGTAAGTAAACCTGAACTCTTCTCTGCTCTTCCAACAGTCTGGCTTCAGCCTATAAAATAGACAATCAAGCAAGGAGTCAGTCTAAACTCAGTCAGAAGACTTGCAACTGCTACAAAACTCAAATACTCAATTATGTAGGAGGAGAAACAACCCACATGCTCAGGGCTCTCGTTAAGTTTTGATTCACCAGTAGTCTTGATCTTCACATCAGTAACAAACTTGTTACTTTGTGGGTGAATTGTATCAACAAAAGGCAATTTCAAACGTAACATCAAGAGCCAAACAAGCATACTCAGCCATAACAGGTGTTACAAGTTACAGCCCTTAATGACAGCCCTGCATGCTTGCATTCTATTAAGAAAATAACTAATCTATGTGTTGTACAGCAGTGTTTACTGAGTTTATCTCGCATCTTCAGAAACAACATGAGCCTCCACATCTCAAAACATTATGTCTTACAGGCCTCACCAAATTCAAAACTGGTAAAAACAAAGTTACCTGTAGTCTTTATATTCTTGTGTGAAGAAAAGATGGATATCAAACATTTTATATAAATTAAATATAAATTGTGTATTTTTCCATTGGAAATAAACTAGATTTTCTGTAGCTAAAGCTGGTGGAAACTAAACAGTATCCTTTTGGCAAATTGACTTTCCTTCCCCACGCTTGTTGGACATAAGCTAAAACCAAAATTTTTGGACTGTGATAATTTCAACCCCTTTTTCTTGAAGGACTGACACTACAGCCCTGTATTGGTATAAAATATGTTCATTTTTTTAATTACATATGTGGCATAGCAAAGCCCTTCAACTGATCATTGGTAATTAGAAGAGAACTGTGCATGAAGCTGACAAATGCTATACCCATGAAATATTAACAAGCATTTCAGTAGAATTATAGAGATCCATAACTCAAGTTATGTACCTTTTTCATATACTCAGTGACAGGGTTTTCTCTTAGAAATTCTGTACTCTCTGTTGTGTAAAATCTCTCTGTATCTTCTAAAAATACTGACTCAAAAGACGTTTTGTACACATTGAGGGTGGGTCCCTTGGCTGAAGGATCATCTTCATTCAGACCAAGTTCAACTGGGGGAAAAGAAAAGTGAGTCAGAGATAAGACATTTGTAGTGTGCAGTGAGAATATATTATGATACATGTACAAGTAGATCTACAGTGTTCAGAGGTACCAATATGAACGACATAAAGATCAGCAATGTGCTGCACAGTGCAACACCAACTTTTAACTAATGAAGTGATTGTAAACAAAAACATTTACTTTTAATGGATTACAAAAACACATCTACATGTAAATTTAAGCATGCTTCATGAGGGTTCAATTTCATTGTCAATTAACCAAGACCACAATATGCCACTGAAACATCTTAACTTTTTGACATCTCATCATAAATGACTGCAGCAACCCCATTTTAAAAACATGCTTCAGTTAAAGAAGAAAACCAACTAGTTGTGCATAAAATAATTGACTCAATGTGGAGTCAACTTTCCTACTTTAGATTTTTACAGGACATAAAAAATACTACAGATTCCATTCAAGTGGCTTGGTGGATAATAAAATCATACCATAACACTGGATCACTCCACTGACAAGTCTTGTATTGATGGTTTCACCATTCCGTTCTCTTTCAATAAGCCTCAACACAGCATTTGTCACCTGATGAACACAAATATCAGTGATGAACTAACTGCAAGGAAAGGTAAAGCTTGGTTGCATAAAAAATGAGTAAGACAAACAGTGGCAGCTGTATAAATACACAGAATCGCAACTACAGTAAATGACAAATACAGTTCTAAGTACCCAGCACTATGGTTCACAAAATGCTTTCCAGTTTACAAAGCTTAAAGAGGGATAATTTACAGGAACTGGTTGTTCAAAAGCTGATTAATGCTAATCAAGGGTTACAAGTTAATCAAAGTTTTGATTTCTCTAGGGTTTTACTGTAAAGTTGACATTAGTGAGAAAAATATAAACGAAATCCTCAAAAAAATAACCAAAATATGAGATTAAAATTCAAGCTTATTAATATTGTAATCCTAGATAACTGCAGCTTAATCATCATTTGAAAAACTGAGCCCATAATTACGTGTATAGTAAATACCTGTCTGTTCAAAGGTCTAAACAAATTTTCTCTCCAGGTTACTAGGGCAAGCTAAAAAGAGGAAGAACACATTAAAAGAGTTAAACCCATTGAGTGTGTCTACTGTATTACTCTAGTTTTGTGAAAATGACAATCAGTCTTTTGTGCACATGTTGAGAGCAAAGCTATTCTACAAAGAAGCTATCAGGAGAGCACATTGACCAAATTGAATACTCTATACCAATGTGATATACATATACTGAAGTAACATTAACCACATTCGTCACAAGACATTTAGTTGAGGTTAGGCCCCTGTAATTATATTTGGTATATGCACCACATTGCATATAACTTCCCTTAACCAGCCCTCCGGGTAGGATCAAAATGTCCAAAAAATGTGTTTTTTCCAAAAATCTCTCGATGTCAATGGGTTAATAAATAAATTGACTGTTGGAGTTTATACCTTAGGAATTTAGTGGACAGCAGCCCCCTAAACCATCCCAATAATGCAATCTGCAGTAAAAATGTGACAGGAGCCTCTATCCAACAGAAGATAGATATTGTAACAATTGAGGGAATAACCTGCACCAAAATATGCTGGACAGAATACATGTATATTTCATGCATGTACACTGTACTGCAGGAAAAAGAACTTTATCCTGCAACAGAAGGTCTTTGGGAGTTGGAAAGAGGAATTACTTACCAGTGTAAGCTTGATGAAAATTTCCCGTATCAGAATACAAGAAATATGTTTACTCCACCTTAAACCATAAAAAAGATGCCATATACAGTTGGAACAGTCTACTCACAGAATAAATTTCATAGATGCCTTTTCTTCCTTCATCACACTCTCTTCGAACCCAGTGTCGGTTAAGATATGCACATACACCATTTAAAACTTTGCTTGAGAACCTATAATCCTCCCAGCGATGGGTGTAGAATTTAAGGACAGACTCATCCATAAGATCTGCACCATCCTGTAATGTACAAATGGTTTTAGAACCCACAGTCAAACATTTTATGGAACAATAACCTTCACTGATATGTTGCACATTACAGTGGTCCAAATGTATATAATAATAATTATTATATACAATCATGTATAATTATGATACATGTCATGAAGTGAGCTTTCAAACTTGATACGATTCATGGATATTGTAACTTTCATTCTAAGAATTTAAGTGTCAACTTCCAAATTTGCAAAATTTGTAGAACAAGACTGATTTGAAATTAATTTATGATTGGTTGAACCCTGAACAAAATATTCCAGTTTTAAACTTTCATTGTGCTCTGAGTACAAGTAATTAATTTATATTTTTTCAAACATGATTCCAGAGCAAGAAAACAATTTTTAAACCAGCAAAAACTGATCTACTGTGTAACAACCAGGCTGAGCATTAGTAAAGGAGATATAAAACTGGCAGTTTTCATACAGAAAGTTCAAAGAACAACAGGAGCAAAGACATAATAATATAACATTGTGTCAATCAGTTTACTCTGACCTTTTGCATGCCTGTGAGGTAATTCCTGAGGAAGTCCTTGAGTCTCTTATACAATTCAAGGCCAACAAACTGGGCTCCTGTGAAACAAAAATAATCATACAGGCTGAGCAATTTTCTGTGATGTGTAATTGACTGACAACATTGGTATTTCACTGTAACTGGTGGTACATACATTTCTAGTGATCTTACAGTTTAATTTCCAAAAACTTATGCAGTGGTGTGGTGCTGGGAAATAAAAAACTTAACCATTGTACCAGACAATGTGCTCATTATACGATATTGTACCGCCCTAAATATCCAAATGTACTGAATCATACATAAATGTATGCTGTACAATGTCCTTTTTACTTATCTGTACTAATTAAGAATTTGCTTATGTTTAGTATGCATCTTTTAAAAGAGAGAGAGACATTGGGCACAAGTTGTACATCGATTGTAGAGTTATGGATACCCCCCAGAGTTGGGAGAGAATGAGAGTGGCATAAGAGTTGCTTGAGCAGAAACCAGTGTTTCAGCCAGAAAATTTTACTTGAGGGCCAAAGTGGCCCCTGAAGACCTTTTTTAGGGGCCAATATTTTAGGAAAGGGGCCAAGAAATAATAATTGGTAAAAGGATAGTCGCCAAATGCAAATTTTTGGTTGCCAGATACTAGTATGAAGGATCCGTGCATTACAAGAGAACAATCCATAGGCATAGATGACGTAGTCGATGATCAAGGGTTTGCCATGCATCATAGGGCGATTTTGTACACGGTCAGCCATTCTGATGGATTGACTTCTTTTCTTATGTCGAATGTTTAAGAAGCAAAGATCTCTCAATATGGTTTTCTACAAGGACATAATGCATGAGGAAAGAACCGTTATTGATCGTCAACACAGAGAAATGTAGTTGCCATTATGGTGACTAAACCAGAATTTTTGGTCGCCAAGGATGAAATGTTAGTTGCATTGACAACCGAACCCTGGGATGGCTTTTAAATACTATGCCCATGTTAAGCCTGTGGCCTTGCAAAAGTAAAGGGCTAAATTGGCCCTTTCTTCGTTTTTCTGGGGACCATCTCTGATTGCAATGAGGGATTCCTGCAATGGCGTGGTCTGGCAGAAACACTGAGTAACCCACCGAAACTCTAGATTATTGAGCACTCTCCATACACACAAAGCCAATTCTTAAAAAAAACAACAGAGAATAGAAATAAGTAAGACACAATGTATGTTAAGGTGTTTACAAAGTAAAAAAAATAGTTGCCGCTTGTTTGAAAGAAGGCTTTTCAAAATAAAGAAGAATGGCGCTTTCCAACAGCTAAAATGTACAATGCATGCCAAGTAATAATCCAAGGTAAGCTCGAATTACCAAGGATGACTTATCCAAAGTTCAAGTTACGTATCAAACAAAATGCTTGTGACGACACATTTTTAGGATCCCAAAGTAACATAAAAGGGGCTCATGAAGGAAATGCTGTACTTATTGTGCAATTTTGCAAAAATCACGAGTCATGAATTTCCAAAATCACGAAATTAGGTTGTTATAAACATTTTGTGTCACAAGGTGATAATAAACAGTACTTTGCCTGTGTATTATTAGAAAGTTATGGCTACTAAAACAGTTTCCAGCACTTAAATTTTGATAGGTTGTTATAACCACTCTTTATTGCTTGATGCTACAATCATGGTATCAAAAAACTGCCCAATCATTAGTGAATATGTTATGATCATTTTCATGACATAATAAGTTACCATAGCAACAGTATGACCTGCTAAAAACACCCTTATATACAGCTTTAGGGGCTTATAATTCAAAAACGGCAAGGTGAAATTTTTTCATATTATCAAATTTTAAATAGCATCATAATACGCAACTTCTGGCAAAGTTTTAAAAAATTCTGTACATAGGGTTCAGAGCCACCTTAAAGTTTTGAAAATTCAAGGTGGCTCTGAACCCCATGTACAGAATTTTTTAAAAACTTTGCTTAAATTTGCGTCTTATTATGCTTATCAAAATTCAATGATATAAAGAAATTTCACCGTGCTGTTTTTGAATTATAAGCCCCTAAAGCTGTAATTAAGGGTGTTTTTAGCAGGCCACACTGTTGCTATGGTAACCTATCGACACACGAAAATGAACACAACATATTCACCATTGATTGGGCAGTTTTTTGCTACCATGACGGTAGCATCAAGTGATAAAGAGTGGTTATAACTCCCTATCAAAATCTAAGTGCTGGAAACTATTTTGAGCCACCTTAGTGAGATCCTATCGAAGAACATAATTAACAGACTGACTTACCGCCCTGGTTTGGCGCCTTTTTCTGTTTGGGAACTCTGGATTGGGACTGTTGATGGACACTAGTGCAATGATTGTAAACATGTCTACCCCCAATTAAGGAATAAAACGTCATTTTTAGAGAGATAAATTACTTCTATTGAGAAGAAATTGCCCACATTGTACAGCAAGACAATACGATTAATTACTCCTCAACCCAGCTTATGCTATTAACAATACAATAAAATAATTGATAAATAGATCTAATAAAAATAGGGAATAAAATGCAAGGAATGAACCCAACTGGTACAGTGCAACATACAAGGTAAGCTGCAATACGAGCAAGATGCAATGCAAGCCTGAGTGGCAGAGAAGACTGCTGCAGGGCTCGAAATTAACTTTTTCGTTCGGGAGCCAGCTGGCTACTAATGGAAAAATTTTGGTTGCCAGATCGTAAATTTTGGTCGCCAATTTATTTTATATATAACTTACACACACAAAACAATGATTTTATACGTTACTTCGCAAGCAACAAAAGTCACAATTGAAGAGCGAAAACAATTAAAAACAACACAAGTAACACTTAGTTATAAAGCTACTGTTGTTCTCAGGTGATATGTCTCCGGTCCAAAGGTGATAGTTGACTCCATAGTCATTTTAAATGAAGCGAAGCATAAAACGTTTAAGTCCGTGGTTTTCATTGTGAGACAAACACGGGTCCTTGCGTATTTTCCCTTTGCTACTTCTTCGAAATGCTGTTCTTTATTTTCAACTTGCTTTCCTTGATACCTTTCGCTGCCGACAAACAACGCCATGCTTGAATCTTCATTTCCCGCACGCAGTCAAGATTGGTATCTGCCGCCATTTTCGTGGCAAATGAAAAGCACATGGTGTCGAAGTGTGTCTGTGATCCCAGTTTCGGAAGAAGCCGCTGAAACAATATGGTGCGCCGTGAACGCAGTATCGATGTGTCGAAATACATTCAATTTTTTCGACTATCTTGTAATATTCAGACATTATTTTACTGGGGACGGAAAGGTGAGTTCTACACTAGTTACAGTATCTGATTGATTTCCTAATATAAAGATTTAAAAACAAAAGTTGTGTCGTGGTTTTGTTTAGTTATCGGACAAAACGCGAGTCGCCAGCTGGCGATCAGTTCTGAAAATTTAGTCGCCAGTGCTCAATTTTTGGTCGCATTGGCGACCAGTGAGTCGCAATTTCGAGCCCTGCGCTGATTGCAGCTGATAAGATTGGGAACAGTGCAACCAAAACCTCTGACCACCTCAAGTGGTGAAGTGGACCCTGAAGGGCCACTAACCGCAATAATACATACAGAGAAATTCCTGGATAACCCAACTACCAAAAGATGCTTGAAATACTAACCACTCCAAAAACGCTTAAAAAGGCCAGCAAACGCTTCTTGCATGGTTAACTATGTTAAATTACATTTTTCTAGGTTCTTGGGGTAAAGTGGTCTACATTGTCCAAACTACTAACAATGAGTAAGCCTTGGGAAGTGACTTTCTCTTTCTTTCTGAATTTCATTTGAATATACCAGCAATGTAACTGGCAAATGAAAAAACAGTCCATCAAATCTTCAAGCATGTGTCACAGTTGTGGTGGCACAACTGAAGTGAAGTGTTTATCATAATTACGAATATCATAGTTTCTCATCTGTCTTCAGCACCAATATCCTCTTTTCAGGAAGGCATAACGTGGGTGAGAAGGAAATAATACAACAAAAGTACCATAAAACACAAACATTCTGCTTTTTACTTGTAATGTTACCTTACTCTGGTATAAATTCACAAATCATGTTTGAAAGGCATAGAAAAACATGTCCAGCACAAACACGCTTTACGACATAATTTGTTAGTGGACTGTGTAGAGAAGACAGTTACTGAAGTTGAATGACCAACAAATAGTATGCACAAACTCAGAGACATTTTGAATTTGTAAGTTACAGTGGTTTGGTCGATTAAATATAATTGTTTTGAGAAAGGATTCTCCTTAACCCCCTACAAACAGACTGGTTTGAAAAAAAACCAACTAAAATCAGTCAAGTGCACTTGATGCCAGCACTCATTTTTTATGGTCAAAATTTGGGTCAGTTAAACAAAAGCAAATAGAGTGGAAAAGGGTGGCTGTTTAGTATGGATTAATCATCTATGAACTGGCTGCCTAGCTCCTCTTGCTCCTGCAGCTATTCCAGATCGCCACAGAAGTACACATACATGTATAGCTATTCTTTAACTCTGCTCATGTGTATTGAACCCAGTGAGTTGAGGGTGCTAATAGTATAAGCGATTATTCCTAAAATATCATGAATTCAACAAATTGCCAAGCTACAGATTGATCTTGAGTCTGAATTCTATGTTGTCAAGGCCTTTCTTGCATTATCTGTTGGTCTGGAAGAGACTGTATTAGGCTATTGAAATCTACAAGACACATATTATTTTATCAACTACTTAATTTTTAGCTTGGATTACTGCTATCTACCCAGCAGAATTTCTGCTCTCTTTTTCAGAAAAAAAATTCAAAATTCAAGCAAGGCCAATTACTGCAATTATGAAAATAAAATATGTAATTCAAACCCTAGGATTTCATGGTAATGATAATTTCTGGTACTGTGCAGTCACCATGATTCAGAAATATCAGAACCGAAAAGCCATTTGCCATGGACATCTTCAGCTTTGCCAATTAAAATCAATTTGATAAAGGTTTTCTTCTGTTGTAATTCTCATGAAGTAGAGTAATTCTTTTGATTAGCACTCTGATTAAACCCGAAACTAAAATGTTGTTTGGAATCACCCATCCGACATGTTGTGTCCATCCTGAAGTGCATTGCATGGTATCTGCAATGCAGTCTGGGAGAGATTTAAGATGGTGGATGAATGGCTGATAAAGGGTGAATTAGCTAAAATATTATGGTTTTCATCCCAGCAATCATTTTATATGGTATCCACTGTGAAGAAGAAGAAGAAGTACAAAAGTTGACTCTGTATCATTAAAAAACAACTAGGAAGAGGTATTTTTGAACTGATTTTGAAACTGTTTCCCATTTTGGAGAAGATCAACTCGCTTATAAACTTAAACTAGCCAAGATTCATGCCACTGAGTACATGTAAGCTTATAAATATAGGGTTTATTTCATATTTCAGACTACTTTCGTTTTCTTTTATTTGTGTCCAAATCAAAAATTATCTGTTACTGATCGTTTCTCATAATCACTGGACACGGAACCGAAAAAGTGTTACCGATGAAAATAATTTGAAATACTAGGGCTTGTAATTTGTGAAATGGTCTAAATCCCACTTGTGATTTGTGATTTGAATCACAGGGAGTGATTTGACCTATTTCATTTATCACCCTGTACACAAGCAGACAGGATGACTCCTTAGGGTCCCTGATCACTTGTGCTTCAATTTGTATCATCAAGTTGTTCCATTCCTGGGGAACAGTCTTTAACCAACCAAAAAAACTTCCTTATAAACACACAGAGTTCAATTGAATGTGTGAAAAGCATGCAATTTTTTAAAGCAAACCTGAATGACTCAGCTGTTTTGTTTGCCAGTTACAATTTCCCAGAGTCCTGGGACCAAAAATGAAAGTTCTCGTCATAGCTGGAAACGGAAGAAGTTCAACCCACTACCTAAGCACCTGACTTCAAGTACCCCACTAAACTTTATCAAGTCTGGGGAATATGGGCATACTTTAAAACTAAGCAACCGTCTTTATAAATCACTTTAGTAATTGTCTACATTGTAATATTAAACACCTTTAAATGTATAATGCAATTTCTCACGGAAAGGATACGTGTAAAGTTCCATATATCTCGGTTTGGACATACTCTGTTGCTTATAAACGTGTTGTATTCCTTCTTTAAGGTCATCCCAGATTTCATCTAGGGTAATTTGACGTAATCCATGAGGATTTTGTGTCCTAGAAGCCATCGTGTTCATAATTATAGCGTCCACAAAATCAAGCTATCCTCGGACGGGCTTCTTGGATGAAAATTTTGCTTTCCTGTGACTCAAAGGAAAGCGTAACAGTTCGTCTAATCAATAAACCTTTCCTCCAAGAGACGATAGTACTAGTTAGTACCTTACCACCTTCATCCTAAACGTCAAGAATTTGTAGTTTGACAACTTAGACGGATACATGCAGCCACCAACACAAAATGAATCGTTGAAACAAACACTTCTCTCTCGGCTTCAACGAAGTAAATTACGACAAAATCTTCTCCAGAAGAGATTCCATTTCCTTAGTTAAAGTTTTCTCTTAAAAACGAGTCCTTTGGTCGAAGAAACTGTCATCTTTTGAGCACTTTTCTTTTTGATACACAAAATTCAGGCACGTAAAGTAAGATGGCTGCGAGTCTGTGACGTCACAAATGCGAAGCCTGCATTGCATGCTCCCCCGCGCCTTTCAAAAACTCGACTATCATAATATATAGATTTAGGCTAGCCTAAAAGCGTAGCTCCTGGGCCGGGTTGTTCAAAGCCCGATTAAACTAACCCAGAAAAAGGTAGAATTTTGATTTGAGTTTTGTAACTTTGCGGTGAGGTTTCTGTATATTGTTTGGCCTTCTGTTTTGAGTTTAATAATCACCATATACGCAAAACAAAACAGCAAAAAACATTTGCATAGAAGAAAAAGTTATAATTCGGTTAACTTTTAATCCTGGGTTAGCGTAAACCGGCTTCCGAACAATCCTGCCCTGTTTCCAAAAAGCTAACCTAATATGAGCCCGCGATCCAATCGATAACCAGCTCTTGGTCAGCGGTCAACTTCAAAAAAACACGTGAACTCGAGGAGCTGTAAACTTGAGCCCGCGATATGGTCACGTGAAACTGGTCAGCGGATACCTTGTTTTGACAGGTGTCAATTGATCGTAACATGGATGTCCAATATCAAGGAAGTACACGGTAAGCCAAGGCTGCATGTCTCTGTCAACCTATTATATGAAGTATGGCCGCCATGTTGGGCAACTCCGCCGCCGTCGCCGCCGTCGTCGGCGTCGTCGTCGTGCGTACGCGCCCACGAGCAATACCGCTAGCCATGATAACCATGAGAAAATCAACTCATGGGTTTCCTTTTCTTTCCTATATGAGTATGGGGCTCCGCTTGGCGGCCCTTCGGGACGCCGGAGCTCCGCTATAAACAGTACCATGCGGTTTTGTGAAAGGCAGAGGAAACTTAGAATTTGAAACGACAAATGAAATATTCATGGCACAGCGACCTTTTACCTTGCATTGTTCATTTTTATAAAACAAAGGTGCCTAGGTGCCAAAGTATTAGTTAATTACTGAATGTTGGGGACATTACGAGCCCTTCAATCAGTATCACCCGGCTTCCAGTTAAGGTCGATATCAAAATCAAAGGAATTATATTAACAGCCGAAACGTCTCTCAGTCTCCTACAAAAACAGACTCTAAACAACTGGTCTTTTATTCCAGTCCCTGAATTCCCTTTCCTGCACTGTACAGGACCGGGTTGACGACCAGGGTCCAGGCCCTATACAACCTTCGTAAGGGAGAGTTCAGAGACCCGACTACCCGTCTTTTCCTTGTCAGTTTCCCTTAGTCCGTCGAGTGACGCGAATGAGAGCGCTCGAGGAAAATGAGTAAGTAACTTAATTTAGGCATATCAAAATTTAAGCACGAGAGCTCTTTTAATCGTAAATGTGCATAAAAAATATTAAAATAAGATCCATGAATTATTAGATATTTAAGCAATAGACCACAATTTTTTATGGTTTATAGGCTGATAAACCACGCGGGATGTTGGAAGAACACGAGAACAATTCGTAAATCACAAGCCGCAGGCGAGTGATTTACGAATTCTTCGAGTGTCTTTTCACGGTTACCTTTGCTCATTTGCATTACAATAAAATCTAGCATGTATGTGAGGCAATTTCGGGCTATTTTGTAGTTTTAGCCCGAAATCGCCTCGCATCCACGTTGAATCACATTGTAATGCAAAAGAGAAAAATTAACCGTGAAAAGGGCTATAGCTTCTCGGACTTCTCGCGGATCGGGTCAACATTGAGTGATGGCTTTAGTTCTTTTAGGGCTTTTAGTTTGACATCAGTTGAGTTTTACAGGTTGATCTTGTAAAATGGAAAGCATTCTTTGCATGGCATACTTCTTAATACACAGGGTCAAAATTAAAATGGTCCATTCTATCCTCCCCAACAGAGCAACTTCCGCTAACTGATCGTTGGCGTGTTGATTTCGAATTCCGTGAAATTTAAGGCTTCTTTGCATTTTTATAATTTATTCTCAGTCACAAATGTACAACTCACAGTCGAAGAAGGGTCCAATTTCACGAGCTAGGATTTAACCCTGTTACCCTCTTTGATGATCTTTGATATATCATTCTTAAACGGTGGAACTTTTCTTTCCTGTAGCAGCCGTACGGTCAGAATAGTCAGAATATGCCATAGTGACTGGCGGAATGCACTCTCACCAGCTAATTTTAACTTGACAAGTGTTAATGAATCAAATTTTAAATAGCGTTGAAAGCTGTGTCTATCATTAAACAATGAAAGCAAGCTGATGTACCATCAGTCTTCTTCTCTAAACTTCATGGTTATAATAAAAGAGAATGATATTTTTTTCAGTCCAAGACTACGTGTCTCATCTCTAACCTTGGATTCTATGGCGGTCTTCGTCACGCGAACAAGTTGGGCGTTGTGTTGTTTGCCGGTTTTTTTTCATGGATAGGACGCAAGTAATACGGATTAGTATGGCATCAAAGGATAATATTCTGAACATATCATATGACATATTAATGAAAAACTAAAAATAAAATTGTTTGTTCAAACTGTAGGGCTTCCGTGTCGAATTAAAGTACAGTTAAAAACTCCCTAGTCAACAAAACCTAATCGTTTTTTGCTGCTATCAAACTACAATGAGAAATGACTAGATTTCGCCACATGCTACCCGTCGGAAGTGTTTGATGCGATCATATTAGAAAAGTTGTACCTAAAAATAGTTGGTTATCTTAGCCGACTTCGACAGAAGATATTTTCAAATATTCTTTCGGTTTCATTGTTCGCCGGATGCCTGCTTAGCAATTCACGAGGCCTCAAAACGTTTTATTTTAAGGCATAAGTTTCAATAAGTTATTTCGCCATTTTCTCAGTAAAAGGTGTGTCTCTTTATATACAGTATATATCTTGATACTTGGTGTAAGTTGATTGTTTTTCGACGGACGGTAAGTCATTTAGTAGGGGACGCGGCGAGCCGAGGAGCACATAACTGAAACAGATTTAACTTCTTCAGTAATACGTGAATATAACACTCGGCTCAGTGTTATATTTTTGGTGGTAAGTTGTGATCGACCAATCCGACTTCCTTGTTTTCGACTTTCCTTCGATTGTAGTCCGGTACAAACCGATTTTTTTAACCCCTCCTTGACACATTGTCAGTGACAACTCATTTGTTTTGATCGTGCAGCACTTTGCCAATTCTATTTCTGTGTTAAAGTTTAGCCAATCCATAACGTATATAAACGAGTAGACCAAAGGAAAGTTTGGCTTAAATAAAACCTTTTTTCAAGCTTAACGGAGTTACCGCAACTAATCGGAGTAAGTATCAGCTGTAGTTTCCTTGTTTTATATAGCTACCCCTTGTTTACGAGAGAGATGTTTAACATTTTTACTACCTTGTCAACATAAAAACCATGTTTTGTTCTTGGGTGCTTGCACGTTTGAGGGGCCGACGTGCTGAAATTAACAGATAAGCCATCTTCTAAAAGCAATACCGGCCACTGAAAATGTCAGTTATGTTCTATATTCAAACTGCGCACATGGTTTGATATGACAAGAGCTTTTGGTTCCAAGGCTTCGTGTATGTGGAATTTTAGTGCGGTTTCGAGCGAGACAATCACCCTGTTTGCATGCTATGTCCGAAATATCACCCAATTTATGACAACTCTCTCAGCATAGAACGACAATGTATTAACTAAATAATTTGCAATAGGAATTGACAAATACTTGTGAAAACATAGTTCGTGGCAAGTCTGACCCGGCGTTTCGTCTCGGCCAAGAGACTCTTCAGAGACCTTTAAGAATTTAACAGCAAACTCGTTGAGCATCGCGCTCAAAGTCCCGTTTGTAAATTCAAGATGTTAGCAGTCTGGCCTTCTATCGCAGAAGGATTCCCAACCGCACGTACGTTCACATTTATACAATAGGAATTGACAAATACTTGTGAAAACATAATTCAGTAATTTGCATTTGTTATTTTCAAGTCATAGAAAAGAAACCTGGAGGTGCTATAAAACGGCGTTAAAATTTAAGTGCGTCACAATTTGTACTACTAATTCGCCGAATAAATTCTGGAAATTCACGGCCACTTTCAGTAAAATGAGTCGAATCAGGTTCATTTCTAGAACCACTTATCGGTTTCGAATACTTGAACTTTAGCCTAAAAATAGTCTCATCTTAACACGAGGAGGGTTCGGAGAATTCGAGACAGTTGTGCAAACCCGAAACGCAGTCGAGGGTTCGCATAACTTTCGAGAATTCACCGAACCCCCTAAGTGTTAAGATGAAAAAAGTACTCTATTGCTTTTATTAAATGTTTCTCAAGAATACGAGCGAATCTAGAACGCCAAAACCGTGTTTACACACTCTCAGCTAAACAACCCTATCGACCAGTGAGCGCGCGCGTAGTATCTCAGTCACGTTATAAAATGTAAAACATCCGTTTGGAAAGCGGAAAGTCAAGGAGACTGTGACGTGCAGGGAGAACTCATGCCACATTTCAACTTAAAAAAGGTAGTAGTTTCTAAAGAAAATCTCGGCCGTGCTGCGTCGGCAAGCCAGTAAAACAGTTAGGTGTTCATCAACTTGAAGTCGATAAACTTAAATTAACCCTCGTAGCGAGTCAGTGAAGCTAATTCTTTTTTATGACTCACGGACACACTCATTCTTACGTTTTTGAAACGAAACAAGAAAATTGGTTCTCAACCCTTTAACGCAAGCCTCTGTTTACATCGATCTTTTTACTTCAATATTTGGCGTGTTCTTCTAAATTAGCCGGTTCTTCTAAAGCCGGTTTTTCAAGTTAGAAGAGTATTCTCGAAAAACGTCTTGTCAAACACAACTTCGCATTGAACTTTGTAGACTGTATTAATCACTTGACACGTGATTCCCAATGTACTGGCATATCGTGCCCACTGCTGAACAAACAAAGCAAAAAAATATTGAGAATATTCTGCTTCGCGTTTTGTTTCGAAAAATAAAACTGTAAAATCAACTTATTACAAAGAACTGTGGAATATGGCTTGGTCGTTAAACAACTCAAACCCATTAAGCAGAGATTTCGTCGTCATTCTGATAAAAATAGAGAAACTAATGATGCGATGTTTATGTTCAGCGTACTTTGTTTAGGTATTTCCACTTCTACTTAGAGTTGTTATTCAGTTCACTTCCTTTTTTCCAGTTGAAAAAAAAAAAAAGACCATTTTAGGTGGCTTTCGTGAAATGTTTTGTGGTTTAAGTTTCCTTGTGCACGTGCCTTTTAACACTGACTCAAGTAAAATCACTGACATCACTAACACCAAAAACAACTATTATGTACATAGGTTAATCTTCTGTAAGCAATTCTAAACCTACATCTATCGTCGTATACATTTTCTGTTAACACGTTTTATATCCTTTAATCTTTAATTTTTAATCTTGTAAGGCATAAAAGCAAGTGAAGTGCACACTCACATATCCTGCTCACGCACGTACCGGGCAGCTTAATCCAGTTAAAACATTTAATGAATCCGTGAATGAATACCACGTTTCATCAAAGTTTGTTCGTTGGTTTTGGAATGAACACTATAAATCCAACCATTTCATCGGTTTTGTGCTAATGAAGTTTATCCGCAAAATGTGTTGTGTGCTCCCTTTTCACTGAAAGTTACAGCGAACAATTTTGATATCCGAGGCCCATCTTACACTACATATTATATTGCAAATTTTATAAGTTGGGCTCCAGACATAAAACCTCGAAAACGGAGAAGTTGTTTTCCCCTCGGTAGGCCGATTAACATTTTCTCCATGAAACAATAGATATGGATTACAATGGAGGCCGAGACTGATTTTATCTCTTTTCACCCGAAATTTCGCGATTGCTTTATAATGACTGTGTGTATGACAGATGCAAGTCTGCACACCGTGCTCCATCTATCAGTCACATCTGACAGATCTAACATACTACGCCTAGAAAGTCCTTGAACTGAAGTGTGACAGACAATAATACCAACTGTCCATTGTTGGATTAGCTGTGTCTTCAGACTTTACAGGAGCCGAGAAGTCGAGGTGTTGAAAAGCTCGACTTTTCACTTTGTTTTTGTCAAGTTTAAGGAACGGTGTTGATGTCATTGGACTCTCATTAATGACGCGAATAAAAAAAATCCCCGACTAGAATGGCTCTTCTAATTTCCTAAATGCAGCTAAACGACATTTCTTGTGCTGTGTATTGTAAAAAGACAAAGCCCTTTTAATGTCAGGTTTAGCCACACGCTCAAGGGGGCTAAGCTTCAAGCTAATTCGTACGAAGTCAGTTTGTTTACTATAACAAAACAATTTTTGTTATCACGGGGTGATGGGATGACCCATTGCAGCAAACCGGAAATTGCAGTGATTAGCAGTTTTACAGCAACAGCATGTCCTGTGTCTCCTCACAATGGGTCGATGACACATCAATCATTAAAGAAGCTCAGTTACACAATTATTGACAGTTGATGATGTACAAGTAATCTACAAAAGACCATCGCGATCTCTTCACTCTTCATTCGTGATCTTCATTTCACAGCTTCAACACGGCTTTAGTACAAGCCAGGATGTCTCGTTCAAGCTCGCTAGTAGCTGTGTTCCTACTCGCTTTTATCCCGTGCTTGGTGTTCTCTGCAGAGATTCCAAATCTTCAACCCGGCGATGAAGCTCCCTCATTTGTACTACAAGCAAAAGACGTCCGAATCAGAAGCAATGACATTCTTCTCAAGTATAGAACAGGCAACGATTCCAACATTCATGGACCCATCGTCTTCCTGGCTTACACAAATCGTTCAGGATTCCTAGAACGTCTTGTGTCCGATCCAGATTGCTTCAAAGAGCTTTTGGAGAACTCCCCTGACAATACAAACTACGTGTTCCTTTTTTATGCGGGGTCGTCATCCACGGTCAGAGGAGCCGCTAGAGGGTTAGCACAGAAGTTCGAATCAACCATGCAGGCCTATTATTTAAACAGGTAAGTCATCAGCCAAAGCCGCTCACCAAGTCTTTAGGCAAGTGTTTTTATTTTTAAAGCTGTTTGATTTTGTAATCATGTGCTTGCATTTGTAAGTGACGATTAAGAGTATTTCGAGGCCTTGACACTTTTTTTTTAAAAACTCGAAACTTCCCCAAGAAAATGAGCATGAAGAAACAATTAGGCGTGACTAGGCGTGTTTCTTCATGGAAAATGACTGATGAAGGCAGGCCAGAGAAAATATAAACATTGAGTAAGCAAAGTGCTACAGCGTTACCGTCAGAGCGGACAGTCCGTGAATGCCTCCAAGCAGCGAGGTTGGCTCCCACCGGCCTTGACCCTACCCGGCTCCGTGCTCCGGAAACCAAAGATTTGACTTCGTTTATCCCAGCGGAAATACCTATTAACACACTACTCAACTTAAACAGCTAGTCACTGCAAAAATCGTGGAGGGCTACTGCACTTTGAGTATCTTAACCAGCTCACAGCGCTAAACATTGGCGAAATATAATGCGTCATAGAATTAGTGATTAAACTGCAACATAACACTCATGTTGTTGATAATTCGAGATTGGGTAATAGAGTAGATTTAACCTTTGATAAGATTTGTTGTAAATTGTTAATTTCCCAGCTGCTGACTTCGTTAATTAATTGAGTATTAGTCGCAATCACTGAAATGTAAGCCCATGACCCCTGGATGTATCAAGTAAATTGACATTTCAAGTATATTCGGAGAATTCCTGGAACGAAACATGCGCCAAGTCAGGGGCCTTCCTAAACAATTCTGGCACTGAGCCATGTGAGCATGGCTTCCATGTTCAAATGAAATATCGTATCAAAATATCATTAGCAAAATTTTTATACATGATTGATAGATTTGTGCGAAATGTTTTTATTTAGTGAGACTCCGAGAATAAAACTTGGAAGGCACGTGCTCAGTTGTGTTGAAAGCCAAATAGTTTATTATATTAGAAAGTATTAAGCTACATTCCGGCTTTAACGGGTTATTTGCAGTATCCAAAAATAGATTGTTTGTCCCTTTAGAAAAATATGTAAAACCTCAAGTTTCGAGTTCCGAGTTCCAAGTTCAGAATAGCAGTTTCCTTCAGATGTTATACATTATATATTACAATCGTTTTTAATGGCAGCTCCGAGACTGTTGGAGTAAATGAAGACAATATCCCCTCGCTTACAACAATCTTTACTGAAGTTGTGATCATGATCATAACCAATTTCATTTTTTTCAAGATTTCGACAGGATACCAGTATGGCAAGTCGTGTGCGTAGATTCCCATCATGGCCAAAACCTGTAAAAAAAGATTTCTTTGAGAGCTGGATTTCACGGATGTACTTCGCAACATTCCCCGTGTCTACCCTAGGGAACTGGATCCCACGGGTATTATCTCAGTGGTACTGCTCCGGTCATGGGTGTGGCTTTAATCAGATCGTCATTGAAAATGCTAGAGGTAATCATGACGTAAGAAATCATTTCAATGGAATGGGAAGCTGTTTTGTCTTAAGCCATTTTTCCGCGATGTTTCAGTAACCAACGCTCGCGTACATAATTATCTGTATAAGGGGAATAAATTGCATGTAAGGGTTGTAGATCAAGGGCCTTTTTTGACGCATCCAAAATCATAAACACTTCCTACTAACCGAGCTCGAGGGCCGTACTGTAAGTTACGGACCGAATTTTTTCCC